>NC_056590.1:12616440-12781440 GCF_018340385.1 Cyprinus carpio | reverse complement strand
TAGTCTTATAAACAGAGAAGAAGCAGGGAAAGGCCGACCAATGAGCGTGTAAAATAATCTCCAGGAAATGTGCACCCATTCTGTCCTATATGACCAGTCAATAATATGCATTCACATGCTGAACAAAACCTTTGGACTTGCTCCAAATTAACCGGAGAAGCATTCCGTGTCACAATAGTTTGAATCAATTCATTGTGCAGCTCACCTAGACCTCAATTACCAGCACATTAAGGCTGGAGTAAGTAAAAATGGCCGGATGTTTTTCCACGTAAAAGATGCATGACACATGAGCATGAATAAGAAATTGACATGCTGGAAATGTCTGGATAAGGTGTTGTAGGTCACAGAGTCACACTGGTATTTCATCAATGGTCTGGTATTTTATTTCATCAAAGAGTATTTACTAATTGCCATCACTGTCATGCAGTTCAATGGCAGCGAGGGGTGGCATATTAATTCTGCAATCAGTACTGTTCAGGGAAAAGTCATCTAATAATGTGAAGTTTATTAGATATGTTAATCTTCATCATATAGCTGAAAGATATAAATATATGCAAATATAAATATAAAAGATGCAAATATTTAAAAAGGCATTCCATTAGTACTGTTTAAAAATAGAATGTTTAAATATTCCTTGCTTCACTTAAAAAGCACATTAATGAGCATTGTCTATAATACATTATTTTCTATAATGTCTATCAGCAGAATGCTTATATAGAATGTAATATAACATTTAAATAAATACGTCATAAAAACGTAATTAGGTAGTCATATCTTGGAACCGTAAATGTCAGATGGAGGGTTAGGTGTAAACATTTTGAAGTGGCTCGAAAGAATTAAATTACATGAATTAAAACTGAATAATCTAATATGCTTAATATCGATATGGAACATCACCTTTTCTGAGAATGTCACTTCATATCTTATCCAGCAGGGGGCAGTGCGACATTATAACATAAGTGATAACAAAAAACAGGATTTTGTTGAGATTACGAGATATATCTTATTTAAAATGTAAATATACTTATATTATATACTTATACTTAAATATACCTATATATATATTACGACATATGTATTATATACACATGGAAATAAGCTTTACTCATTCAGAACTCTCAAATGGATAAAAATGTATCAAGGCATCCAGTGGCTTTGTTTTTCACCTCAATGTGGCATTCATCTATTAAAATAATAAAGTGGATGTTTTATTTAGATGGTTAGAGGATGCGGGCCAAAATGTGTATGCTTACAGTTTATACAGACTTCAGTTAACCAGTTCCTGTGTATTTTTCCCATCCTGTCAGCTCTAGCCGATCAAAGACCTGAACAAACATCCACCCTAGACATTCAGACACGGGGTGTAGACCGCTACCACAAGACCTTAAGGTAATCCAATCAGATGTCTGCCGAGCTCAGCATGTTTCTGCCAATCAGGAATGAAGCAGAAGGCACTGATGAAGGATCAGGAAGCTTAGAAAATGGCCCTTAATGACAGAGGAGGGGTGTGTTCGCATATGTGTTTTAGCATGCTACTATTTACGCACATGCTATATGTGATGACTTTATCTGACACTGACATCTGTAGCTTTGAACTTCAGGCCTCTGCAATCATGTAGAAGTGCAATATGTATATAAAAAAAAAGACATATAAAAGAGAGAGAACATGAGCAATGGTGTGACTCCAACCATGTGGGGTTTTGAACTTTGACCTCTAGTCTCCTCTCTTGGCAGATTCTTAAGATGTGGCTGATGGTGGTGATGGGGTCGAGGCCTGGCATGATGGCCAGAGAAAAGTGCAGTCAGTGTGGGAGGAGTGGGTGACCGTTAACCTTTCCACGAAACTGAACTGTGACCCCTATGATTTGCCTGAAGGTGATGGCCTGAGCAACCCCCGCCCCCGTTAAAACGGTATGTCGTCGACATTCCCCGCCTCCTTATATCTACACTTCTCACAATATTTAATGCAATATACACACATTAATATTTCTATAGAAGAACTCCTTTTTGTATGTTGTTCAGGTTTAAGCCATATTAACTTAACTATAATGGTAGGCCTAAAAATAACTATTTTATGGAAAATATGATTGAAAGTCTGTAAGGAAAAAGGATTGTGCAGGCTATTTGAGGTTACTCTGCTAACTTGATTAAAGTACACAGCGCTGTACTGCTCTTAGTTCCAGTAGACTGTTTAAAAACCGTGAGAGACATTTGATAATGGAGATGCAAACTATGATGAGTGAGAAGTAATTCTTGCTGACTGATACATGAAAAGAAAACATCACACCCTAAATGGTTAAAATGTCTCTTAAAGTTCATGATAGTGTTAAATGGTTAATGAATGTTAAATGGTACAAATACATTAGAATAGGCTTTAGATTTTTTGTATTGTTTTATGTTTTAATATCAATTTAAAGTGTCGTTTTAGTTAAATTAATTTATTTTTATTATGTTAACCTAATTTACTTATTTCATCCTTTTGTAGTATACACTACCATTCAAAAGTTTAGGGTCAGTAAGATTTTTTATGTATGAAATTAATGTTTATTCTTTAAAAAAAAAATGAGAGTGAAAAGAGTGACAGTAAAGTAATTTTTATTGTTACAAAAGATTCCTATTTTAAATAAATGCTTTTCTTTTGAGCTTTCTGTTAATCAAAAAATCCTGAAGAAAAATGTATCACAGTTTTCACAAAAAAAAAGCAAATATGAATATAAATATTAAGCATGTTAAAATTAAGGATTTCTTAGAGGTATGTCTGCCTTCAAGTCTCTAATTCTTTTATCCTCTAAATCTCAAACACTAAGTCTCCACTGTTTAAATTACATTTTGTTCTTGACAGCCAGACTTTCCATTGTCAATCCTACATGCACTACATTGCCTAGACCAGACCTCTAAATCAAATCCCTGAAGAAGTATGTGTTTGCTTGGGCTGTGCAGTCAACTGTCTATGGCATTTTCCCCACTGTAGTGATAGCATCAAGGTGTTGAAAGGTACGAGCTCAACTGCTGGCACCTGCCAAATGCTCGAATGAAATCTTCTGCTACTGTGTTGGAAATGACTGGGACAGAGAGAGGAAAAGGATCTAATTAAAAAACAGCTGAAACAAAAACTCTAATGCCAACTGACATTTTAAAGCGGCTCAGACAAATACAAATCAGAGAAAGAAACACTTGCTTGATTGAAATTTTAAACGTTTCATCAAAAGCAGCCAATACACTTATATAAGAGAGGCGAACCATGAAATGTCTGGGTAAGTCTAGTTATGCATAACTGTGTTTACACTGCTAAATTATGTTGCATTGTTTTTGTGTCAGTTAGTTGGTGTTCATCCAAAAGAAGTTTCTCAGTCTACAAAATACTAAATGTAATTGCCAGGAACATTTAACTACACTAAAGATGAAGAGATTGTCAATCATCCTGGCAGTTAAGCACATCTGGAGCAGACAAACAGATGAATGTTTAGCAGATAGATCTCGTAAAAGTAAGATGAATGGTCTACATGCAATCACAACAATCACACAATCACAACCAGATTACTTACAGCATAAAACAAATGAGTGAAACCGTTGGAATAAAGGAATAATGTCATTATGAAAGAAATGTTGACACTTTCAAATAAGGTTTAACATTAATTACGGTAATTGCTAACAAAATAATTATGAACCAATATTTATTAATCTTGGTTAATTCTACATATAGGCTGCTTAATCTTTTTAAAATTTATTAGATGTATAAATTAACATTACTTTATGTTTTACAAACAAACAGGATTTTACTATAAATTTATAAAGCAACATTAACCTAGAATAATAAAGGAATAAATAATAATAAATACGAAAGAATGTTAAATAATTAAATAATTTTAAGCAATCAAACCTTGTTGTAAACTGTTATTTATTTGAAATATTTAGTATTTAAGGTTTTTTTAAATAGCAAAAGTATTTTTGTGCTTCAACTCAGCTTCCAATAAATAGAAGCTTTTCTATTTCCCTTTTGAGTTGGTTTAGAGTAGCTAAAGTCCCTTTCTTTCAGAGTAAGCCTTTGTTAAAATCCAGTGATATCTTGGGAGAAAAGGACTCATACGATATGATACTCATACGATAAGAACTGTTAGCCATGCTAACATTACTCCTGTTCAAAACAAGCAAATAAGAAGTCAGAGAGAACACACAAAGGAACATGTATAGAGAACATTTATTGTGTGGGAGAATCACATAACAACACACTGGGGACTAAGAAGTTGTGTGTGTGTGTGTGTGTGTGTGTGTGTGTGTGTGTGTGTGTGTGTGTGTTATGTGGAAAGGAGAGAAATAAGTGAGAGACAGATAGAGAGTGTGAAAGAGAGAGAGAGAGCGGGAGGGATTTAGTTGCTGACAGGTATGACTGATGATATGTTGGGTCTACAGGCTGAAACAGTAGATGGTATCAAGGAAAGCCAAGATTAAATCAGCTGGAACACACACTCACACAGACACACATACATTTTCCATTTACGGTCTTTGACTGCTTCACTTAAGTGTTGACTGTATCTCATAACAAATCAAACGTGCAAGACACCAAAGGCTCGCAGATTTACATTCAGGTACCAGCTGTTGGAGGGCATTCATTAATAACATGCTGTGTCTTTACCTACATGGCCATCACACAGGCACACACATGCAATTTTCCCAACAGACTCGTTAGAATTCTCACGCTTTCTACTAATTGGTCATTTTGAACACTGATGTCATTGTGGAAAGAATGAGGTCACAATGATTGGTCTCTGAGAGAGGGCAAAAGAGACAGACAGGATAGAGGCAGAGAAACAAAGAGAAAGACAGATAGGCCAGGGAATGAGAGAAAGAGGCAGGCATTGAAAGACATAAAAAGAAACAGAGTTAGGACACAGAAAACACACAGGCCAATGGGACTGCCATACTTAAAATGTAATAATTATTAAAACATAATTCTGGATGGTCTTGTTCCATGTTTTACACTGTTCATCAATTTATTAATTAATCCATGTGTGTTATTAACTAATTCGTGTGTTTTTCAATATAGACTATACGTAAAACCTGACTTACTGTTCTTATATTTAAGAGGTTAATAACCTTAACTGACTGGCACATGATGGGCATGTGAGCTGTTTAACAACTGCTTTTTCATCTGTGGAAATATTGTA
The DNA here is from genome assembly GCF_018340385.1 of Cyprinus carpio. Classification (NCBI taxonomy): domain Eukaryota; kingdom Metazoa; phylum Chordata; class Actinopteri; order Cypriniformes; family Cyprinidae; genus Cyprinus; species Cyprinus carpio. The sequence goes on along the minus strand of NC_056590.1, from coordinate 12,776,275 downwards.
ATTCCACTCTGGTTGTCAAAATTCAGAATATTGGCTCTATTATAGGCTATAATTTACAGATATCTTTATAAGATAAAGTTGTGCAAAGTATGAGAATGGTGGTGTGTTCATAACATGTTAGAAATATTAAAATTACAAGTACTCAAAAAATATACTGCACAGCTTCAGCTGAAAAGTTTGGATACATTAGTATTTTATGTTTTTGCAAGAAGTCACTTATGGTCATCAAGCCTACATTTATTTGATCAAAATTTTTATATACTTTAAAAAATGTTTTATTTCTGTGATTTAAAGCTGAATATTCAGCATCATTACCCCAGTCAGTGTCAAATGATCCTTCAGAAATCATTCTAATATGCTGATTTATCATCAATGTTGGAAAAAGTTGTGCTGCTTAATATATTTTATAACCTGTGATACTTTTTTTTAAGGATTCTTTGATGAATACAAAGTAAAAAAAGAAAAAGAATATAAGAACAGCATTTATTTAAAATATACCTTTTGTGAAAATATACACTGACGTTCAAAACCTTGAGTAAAAAAAAAAAGCCTCAGTATTTAATTTTTTTTTTTTTTAAGAAAATAGTTTATATTCAGCAAGGATTTGTTAAATTGATAAAAAGTGCATGAAATATAGCCTTATTAAGCATTTAAGTACTCAACTGAAAACGCATTGTGCTGCTGATCCTAAAGAAAAATAGGCCTATAGCGCCTACTCTCTTCATCTATAGCTATATATATATATATATATATATATATATATATATTATATATATATATATATATATATATATATATATATATATATATATATATATTAGGGCTGTCAAATGATTAATCACGATTAATCACATCCAAAAATAAAAGTTTTGTGTACATAATATAGGTATGTGTACAGGGTATATTTATTATGTATATATAAATACCACACACATAAATTATATATTTAGAAAATATTTACATGTATATAGACATTATATATTTATATTCTTATATTTGATATTATATATAAATATATTTTATATATAAACATAACATATTCTTCTTAAATATATACATGCATGTGTGTGTATTTTATATACATAATAAAATATACACAGTATACACACATATATATGTAAACAAAACTTTTATTTGGGCATGTGATTAATCGTGATTAATCTTTGACAGCCCTAATATATATATATATATATATATATATAGAAATATGATTTATACACTAAAAAAAGCTGGGTTGTTTCAACCAAACTTTGGGTCATATATGGACAAACCCAACTTTTGAGTTAAAAATTTAATGTAAAAATTTAACCCAACGTTTGGTTTAATCCATATTTGACCCAAAGCTGGGCTGAAACAACCCAGCATTTTTTTCTTAGCTATCTCATGTAGTCATGCTGTATAGTCTACTTGTTTGTGGTTATAGTCATTTTTATATCCATACACTTATTGTAATGCAGTGTAATTCCTAAGTAGGTCTAACTACCTGTTACAAGTAGGCCTACTCTTACAAGGAAATAAAAAAGAGATATTTTTTATATTTAACTAAAACGTTTTGTGTGTGTGTGTGTGTGTGTCCAGATTGATTATACCTCTTAAGCATGATTAATCAAGAAAAAGTGTGGAAATAACGGCTTTGAATCAAGCCACAAAAATAATACATATTTTTAATAGACCAGTTAACACATTTGCTGTCACTCTTTGACATTTTTATTTCTTCCTCTCAGATGTGTGAAAGTTTCTGTGACTATTTAATGAGGTAAGCAGTAAAGTAGTTTATGATTGTCTGTTGCTAAACAGCTCACCAAAATATTCTAACACTGCATTATTTCACACTATATTCCTTTAGCGTACGTTTCATAACCAAGTGTTAAAAATGGCCTGAACCTGGTGATTATAAAGAAGTTAAGTTAGTGTAAAACATATGTTTTTATCCAAAGCAACTTGCATTGCATTCAAGGAATGCATTTTTTAATGCATTCCCTAGGAATTTAACCCATGCTCTACTGGAATATGCATCATGACTATTGGCACATACACATATCTCACATGTCTATGGTCTCTCTATCCTATTTTTTTTTTTGTATTTTTTGTGTTATTTTTTTTTATGCTTTATTTGTGGTAGGTTGAATTCTGCACATTTTTTCTGAAGTTCCCATTTCCCATGTCTGTGGTTGGTCCTGAGTACCTGAAAGTTACACAGAGAGACACGAAGATGCACATATGCATTATCTACCCATATCAGTCTCTCTCCTCCATCACGCCTGATTCTCTCTTGCTTCCCCTTGGTGTCTCTGTCTTAGCCCATGATGAAAGACAGGCTGATGCAAATGAAAGAAAGCAGGATTTGTTTTCCTCCTTTCAACAAATCTTCTGTTGGAGCTGTCAGAGTGAAAACGCTCTCACTTCACGACCACTGGTCTCTCGCTCGCTCCCTCTCTCTCTTTCTATTCACATCCACACAAACACACAAAATAACACAGAAAATAGTTTTTTTTCACCGTACACACTCAATTTCTGTGCTGATCTAGGTTGGTTTGTGCTGGTAAGTACAGTTTTTTCTTGATTTTTCATGATTGTAAACCTCACTTACTTTCATAGGCGTTGTGGGTAGCCATTTACAGAAGTGAAGACTTCTGGGAAAACAGACAAACCACAACAAGGAATGGCTATTTCTCAGTCTCGCTGTCACAATGACAATGTGTGTGTGTGACTGTGGGCGAGAGTGCATGACGGAAAACTGCTGTCAGAAGCCCAAAACCCCATGGTCTCATTTTAACTAGGACCAGCTGACGTGTACCAGCTTGCATGTGACTGCTCATTTCCTTCCCTGCGTTGAATGCAGGCATATGTACACACCCTCATCTGAGTGTGAATGGCAGCTCTCCCTCTTAAACATGGCAGCTTTCGGCGGGAGGGTTATGAGTGAAATCACTTGGAGTTGTTGCTAATTGTATCCACCGACAAGACGCATGCGGGCATCAAAACCAACCTTCACCTGGGAACCATCAAACCTAAACTGAGGGGGTTGCAAACTAATGGCTTCCAGACTCGCTCTGTGTGTGTGAAGGATAATTGAAATGGTCACATTAGCTCTTACTCTGTCAGGCATTTCTTTGGCAGCCCCTCTGAAGGACCCCAGCCCTTGTTGCCAATAAAAACTTTATTTGAGAACAAATCCCTCCTTTTCTTTTTGAAGAGAGAAAGAAAGAAAATTAAAAGTCAAATAAAGAAGAACAAGATGCAAAACGAAGAGTTATAGATATGCAATGAGCTGGAGAGAGAAGGAAAGCGGCATGTGATGTCATGGCTCATTTTGCCGCCGCTCTCAGTCACCGGAGCCCAGGAGCCGCGGTTTGATCTTCATCATCTTCATTCATTTTTTATTTCCATATTGATGACAAAAACCACTTACTGTGAAATTGAAACTGTGAGAATGTACGATCGGCACTCAAACGTTCAGCCCCAAATTGCGCATGTCTGTGTGTGCGTATACCTGAGCGGTTGGCGGCAAATGTTGGATGGAGATTGTATGAGCCAGCGGGGAGCCTTCTGGGTAATTTAAACATTCTACAAGCCTAAAATGGTCTGTCAGAAAATTAAAGGGAGGGGGTGTTGGTTTAAAGCCCTGCACGAGAGAAGTGTTCTGGTTCTTTTCAACAGTTATATTCTGGCTGTATATTTCAGGATGGTGAATTTCATGTAGTTTATTATAATTTGGTATAATTAGGGTATTAAGATTAGAAATTAATCCATACTTTTTGACACTCCATATTTGGATGACAGACTCAGTCTGCAAAATGTCAGCATCAGCAATAGACTCTATTTGTGTGTGTGTGGTCAGGCATATTGTTGCATATATATGTGACTGACTTTTCAGTGATGAGGGGAAAGAAGAAATCAGCATGCTTGGCTGTTTAATAAGACATGCATGCTGTCAGTGGCTGTATATGAATCAGTATGTGTCTCAGGCTATGAATCTGCATACATGTATCTTATATTTTCCCCCTGTCAAATAAATTAGGCTTCTCAAATGAGAGAAATGAGGCTTGGCATTGCCGGCATGGTAACTAGGGCCTACTGTTGTTTCCGGGGTAATGTGATGTGCTGCCTGTGCCAGACGGATGATGTTGATAAATGCTGTGGATTCGGAATAGGAAAAGCATGGGAAATGTTGAAATCAAAGACATTTGGGGTTTCTCAGGGTCTCCACGGAAAGGCCGCCAATGTTTGTGGGGTTTTTTGAGCTTGTAATTGAACAGCTAAAAGTAGATTTTTCATGGGTGAAAAAGTTGATCCTTATCTTGGTTTTCATCTGTTTTTCTTAGCATACACAGTATGTTTATGCATCTGTGTGTTGTGTATTTATGAGTTGTGTAAATGTAACCCAGCCCTCATAGTTTAGACTTGATCAGATATTTTGGGTTTTGCGTGTGTTTGAGTGCATGTGTGTGTGTGTGTATTCCCTTCTCTGATTGCTGTTTGTTTTATTTACTTTGCTCCTTTAATCAGTGCTGAGGCCCCTGCAGTGAGTGGAAGGAAATCCCATCAGACAAGCCCAGTCTTTTAAGGAATAACAAAGCTACTCATCCGAACCTGTGGCTGTGCATGCGAGACATCAGCAATACCATCTTATTTTATTTTGTTATTATATGTTACATTCATAAAACTTGCGTTAAAAAGATCATTAGCCTAGTTATACACTACCATTCAAAAGTCTGGGGTCAGTAAGATTTATGTGTTTTAAATGTTTTAAAATTTCTTATTCTCACCAAAGTTGTGTTTATTTGAGCAAACATACACTGCAAACAATAATATTTTGAAATATAATTAAAATATAAAATAGCTGTTTTCTATTTTAATATATTTTAAAATGTACTTTATTCCTGTTATGGCAAAGCTGAATTTTCAGTAGTCATTACTCCAGTGTTCTATGTCACATGATCATTCAAAAATCATTATAATTAGCTGATTTGGTGCTTAAGAAACATTTCTAATCTTTCTAATGTTATAAACTTAATATTTTTGTGAAAACCATATGTTTTTGTTCAGATTTTTTTATTTTTTTTTTAAATTAAAAAGTTCAAAAATTTTAAATTGCAACAAATAATCAACGTTGGAGGATTCTTATTCTTTTTATTAAGTGGAGGGGATTTTTTTGAAATGATGATAAGCAAAGACTTTGCAATTGGTAATACTGAAATGGGTATGTGTGTGTCTGCTGCATTACTTGAATAATCCAATCTTCTCGTGACCATTTCTGCTGCTTTAAAATTGTTCCCACCTGCAAGATCAAGATATAGAGTGAGGGCAAAAAAGGTGAGTGGCCAAAATCACTCCTCTTGTCAGATCAAATGAAGTTTCTAATGACTCCCACTTTCTCCAGCTGCTCTGTGATTATCAGGAAAGATTTCTGTGCAGCCTCATGCCCTCGTGGCCAGTTCTTCACTGAGTGCATTAGGAGGTCAGATTGCTATAGTCAGTGCACTAGCTTTTCTGTACAGTGTGTGTGTGTGTGTGTGTCTGTGTTTGACTAGTTAACTGATGTCCATGATATCAGTGTCACATGTATGCTTTTTTCTTGACTTGTGTGTGTTGGCCTTATCATATTCAACATCTCACCTCGTCAGTGTGTGAGTGTGTGTGAAAAGGATGGGGTTTGCTATATACTTTATTTATTAGCTTTATTTTGGGAACATAATTCAGTCTGCCAAGGTTAAAATAATAAGATAATATTTTCTTTTAAGAGCAGGGTAGGGTTGGGCAAATTCATAATTTAAGAACTGGCTCCCTTTCATTTCATGAGTGGAAATTTGAATTGAATTAGCCACACCTTACAGGAAAGTGAGTTTTAGTCTAAATGGTAATGACAGGAAGAAGAATTTTTAGATTTTTTTTTTTTAAACAAGCTTAATGGCATTCTGGGAAATAAAGTAATCTTTCCACCCTGGTCCATAAAATTAAATGCCATTTAAAAGTTTTGGATCGGTAAGAGTTTTTAAATTAATAATTTAATTATTTTATTAAGCAAGAATGCATAAAATTGATCGAAAGTGTCAGTAAAGACATTGTTTATGTTTGAAGATGTAAAGATTTCTAATTTAACTAAATGCTTTTTTTTTCAACTTTCTATTTATCAAAAATCCTGAAAAAAGTAATTCAGTTTCCACAAAAATATTAAGCAGCACATGTTTTCAAATCAGCATATTAGAGTGATTTCTGATGGATCCTGTGACGCTGAAGACTGAAGTAATGGCTGCTGAAACATTTTAAGATGTATTAAAATAGAAAACAGTTATTTTAAATTGTAATAATATTTAACAATATTACTGTTTACTGTATTTTTTATCAAATAAATGTGACCTTGGTGAGCATGACCTCTTTCAAAAGCATAAAAAAAATCTTACTGATCCCAAATCGGAGTGTATTGTATTATTTTGTATTATAAATTAAATTACTGTGTTACATTAAATATGATATAACAAATTAAAAACACAAATGCAAAACAAAATCTTACAGAAATAGGTGGCACTTTATCTTTCTGTCATAAGGCCTATATATATTGTTTTAAAACTTTCCTTGTCGAAGCATCTTGAAAGCCAGCATGTGAAGTCATTTAAAGCAGTCCTCACTGTTTTAAAGGCTCATTCTATAAATCAGCCATGTGATGTTATGTTTTAGATCATAATAATGCCATCAGGTTTGTGAGAAGGTTGGGTTTAGGAGTACGATTTGAATATCTCCAATATCATTACTTACTATCAGAGGTCCAGTGCAGCTTCAAAGGTTTATTTGTATGTAGTGTGACTTTGTGCTCAGGATGTGGGACCAGAAGACATCTGTGGTTTCTTATCAGTTTTTAAGATTATCATTCAAACACAAATTAAAGATAATCAAGCTAATTAACCACATTTAAAGTTCATTAGAGCAGTTTAGTGCAGAAGATTGTAGAGTCATTAGGTCGCCACTCAGTGACAAATTTATTTGATGTTTGACACTTTCTTTCTTTCTTTCTTTCTTTCTAAATCGTATGTTAATATGAGATTGTGGCCTTCATCCCTATATACTGATCTAATGTACACTGCACTCAGAGCAATATTTGTAAATACTAAGGGACGTTATATGCAAAATAATTCTTGTATCAGAGTAAATATACATTTCAGCCATAGACGCACACGTGCAGGCATATATGTACACACATGCACACTCTCTAGGCCATTCAAATATGAAAAGACGGTCTGTTATTCCACTCTCACTGTTCTGCTTTGATTTTTTCATCAAAGTGACTATTATATTCTCTAGCATATCTCTGTCATCAGCAGAAATTACCAGTGTTTTTCTTTGAGTAATATGCAATCAAGTCTTATTTTAATCTTTTGTGTGGGTGTTATCATGGAATGAGTTGTATTTATGTTTCCATTCACATGTTTGCCAAAGTAAAGACAGTAGTATGGCTTTCCTTCTGATTTTTATTATTGCACTTTTAATAGAAACCCAGAAATAAAACAGCTACCCGTATATCTCTCTTAATCAACTGAAAATTGTAGAAAATCCAAAAGCAGGGCCCTATATCCAAAAGTTTGTTTTATATAAGAAGAAACACCGTCATGAACCACAAAATGATATTTTCATTTTCTCCAATGCGTGACCTTGATGTGAATCAGTGACTTCAGCTTTTTGTTGATGGAGGTTTTGAATCTGTTTTAAATCAATCTGAGGTTTTCTTGTTTTTCAACATCAGTACAAAAGAATAAGTCATAGAAAAAGTCATGCAAGAGGGTCGGTGCTTTGTTTTTTATTTAAAAATAGGGTAAATGAAATTTTGAAAGTTGCCAATTGAGGGTCAGTTGAAATTGCCAGGCACTGATTGGCGGTTTCGATTAGATAGTTCAAGTGATGTAACGGTGGTATGAAAACACTGAGCTTGCTGGTGCAAGAATAGCAGCATATACCACTGATGGATGATGTTTACTTATGTTTCTCGGTTGCTTACCAATGACACTCTCTATATTTACACTATGATTCAAAGGTTTGTGGTGGGTAAGATTTTTTATGTTTTTTGAAAGAAGTCTTTTTTTATATGCTCACCCAGGCTGAATTTATTTGTTCAAACATTTGTAACAGTATAAAATATTATTACAAAAAAAAAAAAAAAATGTTTTCTGATTTAATAGATTTTAAAATGTAATACAGTATATTCCTGTGGCGAAATGTAATATATTCCTATGACAAATATCATTCTAATATACATTTCTGATTATTACCAATGTAATAAATGGTTGTACCACTTAATGTGTTTTTTTTTCTTCAAGATACATTGTTTCAGGATCCATGGTTAAAAAAGTTCAAAAGAACAGTGTTTTTAAAAAGTAAAAATTTTGCAGCGTTTTAAGCATCTTTACTGTCACTTTTTGATCAATTAAATGCATAACTGCTGAATAAAAGTAGAAATGAGAGAAGAAAAAAAAAGATCTTACTGACCACAAACTTTTGAGTGTCAGTCTTTTTCCTCTGTTTCTGCTGTTTCTTCATCTCTAACCAATTGTTTGGCTATAGGTTAAAAAAAAATCCCTGTTTTGATAGCAAGGTACAAGGAGGTTTGGTGTCAGGAAACTAGATTTGTAAATAAACCTGATTGCTCAAACCTCTTAGCGCTAGAAACCCTAAACCACTAACGTCATCAACACACAAGCATCCCTCAACACACACACACCCACACACAAAACTAATGTCGCTTTTATTCAAAATCACAACCTCTCACTAGACATGCACTGACACTCAATGTTAGAAATGTATGCGTTTTTATATTCATCTTTCATTATATAAAATTTTTTACTTGATAATGTTGCTGTATCCTCTGGTAATGTCATAACTTTTACCCCTATTTCTTTGTTTCTACATTTTTAAAAATACTTTCACAAAAATATAGGCCTATATATATATATATATATATATATATATATATATATATATATATATACAGAGCTGGGTAGATTACTTATGAATTGTAATCAGTTACTGATTACAGATTACATGACAGAATTTGTAGTCAGTAATATAATCTCTTAGATTACACATTTTTGGTAACGTAATCTGATTACTTTTGGATTACATTTAGATTACATTTTGTGCTAACCCTTATTTGATATCACATATAATGAATTAGCCTAATCTTGTGCTATTTTGACAGATAAAAAATATATAAATATATTCCAAAAAATATATTTAATTCACCAACAAGAGCCACAATATCTTCTTTTTCAAGTGCAATGTATGGAAAGTTAATACTTAAAAAAATACTAACACTAATGTACCTTGCTGTAAGTGTTTGCTAGTAACACTGAATAAAACAAAATCACATCTTATGATTTTAAAGCATATTTACTTAGAATTAAGTAAATTTAGAAAACAGCTACATTACAAAAAACAATATTGACAAACATGAAATTAACAGCAATATTTCTGCTAGGTCAAATATTAAATAATAAAAAAAAAAACAGTAGAAGTGTATATGACTGTATCAATGAAAAACATTAAACAATAGCTACATTGCAAACATACATTCTGAAAAAGACTAAATTCACACATTTCTATCCGTCTCAAAACATTTTAAGTGCATAGTACTAATGAGGAAAAGACACAAAACGATGTAGTACACATGCCAGACCAGCATGTGGCACTGAAATTCTGCCACAGAGACACACTAAGAACGGAGAACACTTGGACTATGCGCATAAACCTTGTGCTCTGTATACAAACGAACATGGAACAATAGATTTATTAATTTGTGTTAATGTTAATTAATAAAAAACAAAACAATTGTTCAGTGTTTGTTCATGTTTTTCATTGCTCTTACGTGACGTATCAGTGTTTGACTAGGGGCGAGACGCGGGCTGATGACGTCATCGTTTCAGAAAATATACAGATTTGCTGTCCACATGAAAACGCAAAGGCGGCATTTTCAAATTTATCCACTCTGGGACCCGGTTTAAAAAATATCAGTTTCACTCTCACAAAATGCCAGATCCGTGTGGACGAAACACCTATATGATACAAAATGTATGCATATACAGCGAAATGTGTCTCCGTGTGGACTGGGCCTTGAAGTGCATAAGGTAGTAACAATGAAGAAAAATCAACATTACAAAAAATATATTAAAGAACATGAAATTCCCAGCAATAACTTTGCTAGGTCAAAGATTTCCATGGACAGCAAATTAATCTGCGGTAGGCAGATCTTACACTGAACAGTGACACTTTTTTTAAAAAAGAAATCATGTCTGTACATCCAGTGATTAAAGGCTGCGTTCCCCTCCATTTTCCATTATCTTGTTGCTGATTTCTTCTGAGCGCGATTCTGCCACCCCTCCCCCTTTCCGCCGGAAAAAACTTGGAAGAATCACGAACGTATATAAGTATAAATGTTAAAAAAGGAAATTTAGGAGAATCAATTAATTTTGAACAACTTATTACCATTGTGTAAATAATATGTAATCATGTAATCCATAAAAAAGTAACTGTAATCGGATTACGAGTATTTTTAAAAAGTAGTTTACTCTAATTACAAGTACTTGAGATTTGGAATTTGATTACGTAATCCAGATTACATGTAATCCGTTACTACCCAGCTCTGTATATATATATATATATATATATATATATATATAAATATATATATATATATATATATATATATATATATATATATATATTATATATATATATATTACACATTTTTTACTATTTTTTGTTTTTTACATATATTATTTAAATACATTTTGGGCATGATTTTAATGTATTTTTGTTAAAAAGATATATAAAATCATGGGTAAAGAAGAGATGAACAGAGAGCATTACGCTGTAAGAAGACATTGGGATCATCAAGTGAGCTAAAAGAGTGTGGGAGAATGAGAGATTAAACTATTTGATGAGAGGTTAGTCTCTTGGTCAGTCAGCAACCCTTAAACAGAGGAAGGATGGTGAACCCTCGTTGGTGTCACTCAGTCGTCAATCTAAGTGGCAGGCGAACCACAGGGGCCTGTGTCGCCGGGCGGAACTTGTCTTTCAACCACCCAGCAGCTGCTGAGATATCACGACAAGACCTGGAACACAGCCCAGCTGCCCTGACCCTTTCTTTCCCTCTGCCACTTTCACACACACACACACACACACACACACACACACACACACACACACACACACACACACACACACACACACACACACACGCACACATCCCAAACAATCTAGCACAATCAAAAGATAAATATATCCTACAGACACACCCATAATGCAGACAGACATATTCACAGAAACACACATACACAACTAGAAACACCAAATATAAATATTTATGTTTCTTTATATTTTAGATCTTTTACTTTCATCCATTTTGTATTCTACCACATACATGTACAGCTAACATTTTATTTAAAATTAAATCTAGTCATAGGCCTACATGCTCATATACCCATAATTGTTAAACAAAAAAGACAATTGTGTGAACAACACAAACTCATGTTTGGGAGAAATGGGACCCAGTGATCCATATCACAATGACAACAGAGATGACAGATGGCTGTATTGTCTGAAAGGAAACTATCCCTTTTTTAATAAACTATATAGTGAGGATGTAGGTATATTTGATAGAAAGTATTGGAAAGTATCAATATAGATTGTTTTCTTTTGAAATGAAAAAAATGCATGGTTTTGTGAGATTTAAAAAAAGAATGAGAGAAAAAGAACATATTGATCTATAGAGGAGTCTTAGCTGGAGTCTGGGTGGCTGGAGTGTATGTGTGTGTGTGTGTGTCTGTGTGTGTGGGAATGGGAACCCGAGGCCCCTTTTCCAGCTGCTGTCCTCACTTTTCTTTTCTTCCTTTATTTGCCTCTCTTTTGTGGTTCTTCCTTTTCTTTTCATCCTTCTTGGGTGCTGATTTTGCAGACTTCTAGTCTTTGAAAGGCTGCTCTCAATGAACCTCAGAGCAAGAAAGAGACTGAGAGGGGAAAGATATTGAAATGCTTAATTCAACTTGTCTAAGCATACTGATGATACATGTTTATACTCTCTGAAAATAAATACACAATGAATTAAAACTAAAAAGTTTCACTCATTAAAACATTTTACGGACAATGAAAAGTATCATACTTTTAAAACTGTGTTTAAAATTAATATCAGTAGCCAATTAAAAGCTGTTTTATTGCCTTATGAGGGTGAACTTACTGAGATCACATGACCAGCCGAATACTAGTTCATCGCGGTGACCTCCAGTTATTAAACCCTTTTGCTCATGGAACTACTCAATCATGGCTTGCTGAAAATTTAGCTACACTGGCATCAGTCACTAAAAATATTTGCTTATGTGTTACGCTAAATTCATGCCACTATTCCAGTGCAACATAATCATGCATTGTTCAAACAGATAACTATGCACAATCATGTCACCCACCTACACTATCTTTCAAAAATTTGGGGTTTATAAGTTTTTTTAAAAATTTTGAAAGAAGTCACTTTAATGCTCACCAAGGCTGCATTTATTTGAAAAAACTGAATAAAAACAGTAGTATTGTGAAATATCATTGAAAGTTAAAATAATTGTTTTCTATTTTAATACATTTTAAAATTTCATCACAGCAAAGCTTAATTTTCAGCAGAAATTACTGCAGTGTTCTGTGTCACATGATGCTTCAGAAAATATTCTAATATGTTGATTTTCTGCTTAAGAAACATTTCTTATTATTATTATAAATGTTGAAAACAGTTGTGCTTATTGTTGGGAAAGTGATCATTTTTTAAGGTTTATTTGATAAACAAAAATTAAAAAAACAGCATTTATTTAAAATGGAAATCCCTTGAAACATTATAAATGTCTTTACTGTGACTTTTTATCAGTTCAGTGTGTCCCTGCTGAATAAATGTATTAATTTTTCTAAATTTCTTTCTTCTCACTGACCCCAAACTTCTGCACAGTAGTGTACATAACTAACAAACCCACCTTCTGTGTAACAATGTCAAAATAACACATAAGCCTACTGTAAATCTTGCCTTAAAAGAGCTGACAGTCTTGGGTCTTAATCTAATAAAAACTTTCATTTTTGTCCATTTTTTATTTATATCCATCTTTTTTTTTTCTTTGTCAGTGTTTAAATGTCTTTGGGGTTGTTTGCGAGTTTCAGGTTCAACAGTAAAATAACTAGAGTGTCTGGTTATTCTCTTGACAGCTACTTGATGATGTCTTAAATACATAATTTCAGGGATCTAGGTAATGTAAAAGTCACATGTGCTTGTCAGGGCATTCAGAAATAACAGCTAACACGATTGCTGCCGGACTGGCCGACATTTGAGAACTCTGTAATCCTGTATGTGTCTGTCTGACAGTCTCAGCGTTTTAAGAAAAACATTAACACATCATAAATTCCACCCCCAGCCCTAAAACATCTGTCCGTCATTACTGGCCCTTCCCCCTCAGCCCTAGGCAGGGGCTCGAGAAACAACTTTTGACCTCTGACCCCAAGAATAGAGCTCCACTTAATGGTGCCCCTTTATTTCCACACACAGACACTCTCTCTCTCTGTCTTCCTCTTCTACTTAAACACAGAATTATCTGTAAAAATTAATGCAGAAGCAAAATCGTATTTGCACATTTGAAATCATATCCTTATGCATGCTTTTAATGTCACAAGAATGTGACGTTGGGATCAATGTTTTTGTAGTTTTAAAAATCTCTTTGTTAGGAAAATGAACTGATTAATCTTTACACTCAGCTTTAATGTTCTTATGGGACTTCTATCTATATTTTTTCCTTATAACATTTCTCAGTCCTCTCTTTTTTTCTTTAATTTTGTGTTATGTCTTATATCCTATGTCTGTTCCACTCTAATCTTGTCCACCTTGACCTATTGTCAGTATATATCATCCTTCTTCTGTGTCTTTGAGTGCATTTCATTGTCTCTCTCTCTGCTCTCCCTCAAATCAATAACAGACACATTAGCGTTTGGTGAGGGGGGAAATACAGGTGGTTTTGTATCGATCAGGAGTCAGATTCACAAAATGCTCTTTCCATAAACATGTGCACACTCTCTCCAAACAAATATTTACATTTCAGGGACAATAAAGTTCAGTTCAGGGCTCCAGTTGACTTCCTAAATACCCTGAAATTCCCCTCAGAGAATACTACCCTGTTGAAGAAAACAGCATATGCTGGTTTGGTATGTTCTGAGCTGGACCTAAACAGGATCTAGTTGCTCAACCAGCTTTGGACCAGCAAATAAGGACCAGCTCAAACCAGCTGCCATGCTTCAAAACATACCTAACCAGCAAATGCTGTTTTTTTTTTTTTCTTCAATAGGGTAGTATGAGACGCATAAAAAAAAAGTATAAATGTAATTTGGAATTCAACACTAATTCAGTGTTGAGTGTCCGCCATTTTCCAACTTTTTTGTGCAAACTTTGTTTTTGAAAAAGTTTCTTTGTTTTCGTTTCCATCGAGAAGCCTGGCAACCTCAGGGCAAATATAATTATCAAGCCGGTCATCTAAAAGCTGTCCCTCACCAAAACCTGCAAGCTGCAGTGCACACTGAGATATTTCCTGACCAACATCTAATAATATACAGCTATAGACAAGAGATGGAGAATGTGTGTAACATTGTGTAAAATTCAGGAAATATAAACACTGAAACTAAAAGTAGAAAACCAACCGAATGAACCACGTTTAGTTGCAGATATACAGGGAACCTATTATTTAGAACATGATTAACAGCGACACCTTGTGGCAGTTTAAATAGCTCGTCCTCTTACAAGAAAGCTGCGAAATATTTGAAACTGTAAAAAATGCAACATGAAACCACAGCGGGGCGCTAAAGAGGTCATATCCGGACGATTTTTAGACGTCTGCCATTGGCTATTTTGAGAGATGACGTATCCAACATTGGACAAATGAAATTGTGCTAAAACTGCGCAGTGATTGGATTTCCTTGAACTGTCAATCAAGGCCTGCAGTGCCCAGAGAAACATTTGCGGTCATTTGAAAATGTGGAAGGCTACAGGCAACATCTCGCGCTCTCGCAAGGCTGAGAGATAGTTTGGCTTTCCAAACTTTACTAGGATAGCTAAATTTTATTTAGCTTAAATTATATTACAAAACAAATAATATAAAATTAATATAATTATTAAAGTATATTTATTTGATTTTTATATTTGGTATAACTTAATAATAATAATACTATATTTGTGTCTATTTCAAATTATTATACAATATTGCATTTTATTAGTTGCCTCTGTTATAATTAACACAGCTGCATTAGGCTACTTTATTGTAGCCTAATAATTGCTTGATTTAAGACTGATATAAAATAGATATAAATTATAAAAGTAGAAAATATATAGTATAAAAAGTTTAAGTACAAACGGATTAAAATAAGTAGGCCTAGGCTACTAAAAACGAAAATTGCTCAAATAAAGCAGTCACAATTCTAGTTATGCAAGTTTAAGCCTGCAAAACTCCGTGGTCTTTTCGAAGACACAGCAATTTTTATAAGTTTGTTTGTTTATTTATTTATTGATTGTGTATTTGCATGCAAGTTTATAATGGCTTGTTAGAGAGGCCTATACATAATATAACAGAAAGTAGGCCCTATACGTTGAGGATGGTATCAAAGGTCTTGAAATATATGTAAACTATGTGTAGGCTACTCGACCATACTGATGTTTAGGCAAGGTACGTTCATCATTCCACAGGCCTCCCCATTCATACGATCCCACACACAACCTTTCAGACTCAGGCAAGTTTGTGCGCATGTCCAGCAGTTCGTGTGACGTCGTAATTCCGTAACCTATCCAAACACAGAAAAGAGAAGCTCCCTCCCTCTCTCTCTCTAGCTCTTGCTCTCTCTCTCTTAATTTTATTTTAAGAGAAATTAATTCAAGTCTTTGGCGTTTATAAGCTATCAAACATTTGCGTCCATATAATTTTTTAGCTCCATGAGAAAATGTCAATTTATTTATTAAAGCAGAAACTCTTTAGTCAAAAATGTACACATTTGTAAAATAAGTTAGGCTATATATAAATATATATGTAACATAATTATTTGAATAATGTGCTTGTGAAGGTAGAAGGGAGAGATCAATTTGCACACTTTAAGCATCACCAATGAGAAAGCAAATTAACGAGTGTGAGTATGTCTCCTCCCCTATTGAGTTCACTGAAATGCCAAACAACGACCGCGATTACTTTTTATACAGTCTATGGTTGTAACACACCTAATTATTCTGACATTTCACTGACAAGACCAGACACAAGATTAAGTTTCTATAGGATAATAGCGTGCTGGAAATTGTTGGGGGATGCTAAAAGCTGTTGGAGCTGTGTAAGATCGTGACATGGAAATATATCAATGATACGAACCATATAAAATTAAGAAGCAGCATTTTTTTTTTCCTTTTTCAGTTGGATGACAAAGTTATTTTGGCCTATATCTAAAATCTCGGATTAAGGATTTTACGATTCTTATATCCGTATTTAAGAAGACCGGGAGATGGATTAAAAAAGATCCTACTGAGTTAAGGTCTTAATTATATTTATTAAATAATATAATAATTGTTGTTGCTGCTGTTGTTTTCGTTATCCTCTTTATGGTTAGCCTAGAAACAAAACGAAAATACAACTGTTGAAATACATAGAATAGCAACGGTCATAGACTGTAGATCCTTGCTTTTTGCATGTATTTTTGCTTAACAATATCATTAGTATTAAAATAGGCCTATCATAGAATCGCATATGGAATAAAAAAAAACCTTTCGAATGATAATATAACCTGATATACATTATAACCTGCATTCCGATATACATCATTCACCTTCTCCTCTCAGCAACATACTGAGTGGGATGCCTAAATTACCTAATAATCACTTATCCAGTGAAAAAACAAACCTTCAGAGACGTGCTGCAATTATAAAATAGTGTGCAATTACTTTTTAAAACAGTAGAGGGCGGCGAAGGCTTAACTAATTGTTTTTGCTGCATAACGGGGCAATTGTACCACACTCAATTCCTCCCATCAGAAGCGAGCTAGAGTGATGATACTTAATCTGCACATGCTCAGGAGGATTCTCTCTCTGCCTGTGGAAAAAGAGCATGATCATTTCACCTCACAGTATTTTTCTTCTGCTGTTTAAAGTTTAGATGACTGTGAATTTAAACACATTTTATCTCTAGGTTATTGATAACAAATTAACATAAACAACTTATTCTAATATATGTGTGTCTACCTAGCATACAAGATTTTATCATAGCTGTAACATCGGGGGCAATTGTAACCATGTGTTACAATTGCCCCTGAGCCACATGGCTTAGTGTAAGCACCTTGTTTGTCTGCGTTGACATATTTTTCTGTTAGAAAATTAACATATTTAAATATAAAACTATGATAAGTGTTACACATTTAACAATGTGTTGCTTTTTAATCTTTAAAAAAAAAAAAAAAAACCCAAAATACAGTTAATATTATCTCCACCTGATCTTATTCTGTTAATATATCTTGTACCTTTTCATTAAAGTTTGGTTAAAGACTGTTATTATATCATCAGCTGATTAATGTATATGAGTAAAATATATATTTAAATATTTAAAAGTTATCACTAGAATAGTTGCCTTGTCTTCTGCAAAAAAATAAATAAATAAATAAATAAATAGACATTTGCTTTTTGAATACATATGCCTGACATCTAAAAGAATTTGAAACACTTACAAAAAAATAATACAAAAATAATAAATAAATTTGATACCAACAAGGGGGCAATTGTAACACTCTGACTTCTTGCATTTATCTTAATATTAGTCTTGTCCTTATTAGTGAAAATATATCAATTGTATTATTAATTTGTGCACCTATATTTGTTTCTTGTATAAAAAGATAACTAGTGCATTTCAGTATGTGAGTAATGTAGGAAAATGTAAAAAAAAAAAAAAAAAAAAAAAAAAAAAAAATTACAATTGCCCCCGGTCTGCATGTACAGGTGCATCTCATTAAATTAGAATGTCATGGAAAAATTATGTCAGTAATTCACCTCAAATTGTGAAACTCATGTATTAAATAAATTCAATGCACACTGACTGAAGTAGTTTAAGTCTTTGGTTCTTTTAATTGTGATGATTTTGGCTCACATTTAACAAAAACCCACCAATTCACGATCTCAACAAATTAGAATACTTCATAAGACCAATAAAAATAATAATAATAATAATAATAATTAAAAAAAAACATTTTTAGTGAATTGTTGACCTTCTGGAAAGTATGTTCATTTACTGTACATGTACTCAATACTTGGTAGGGGATCCTTTTGCTCTAATTACTGCCTCAATTCGGCATGGCATGGAGATGATCAGGTATGGAAGCCCAGGTTTCTTTGACAGTGGCCTTCAGCTCATCTGCATTTTTTGGTCTCGTTTCTCATTTTCCTCTTGACAATACCCCACAGATTCTCTATGGGGTTCAGGTCTGGTGAGTTTGCTGCCCAGTCAAGCACACCAACACCATGGTCATTTAACCAACTTTTTGTGCTTTTAGCAGTGTGGGCAGGTGCCAAATCCTGCTGGAAAATGAAATCAGCATCTTCAAAAAGCTGGTCAGCAGAAGGAACCATGAAGTGTTCCAAAATTTCTTGGTAAATGGGTGCAGTGACTTTGGTTTTCAAAAAACACAATGCACCAACACCAACAGATGACATTGCACCCCAAATCATCACAGACTGTGGAAACTTAACACTGGACTTCAAGCAGCTTGGGCTATGAGCTTTTCCATTCTTCCTCCAGACTCTAGGACCTTGGTTTCCAAATGAAATACAAAACTTGCTCTCATCTGAAAAGAGGACTTTGGACCATTGGGCAACAGTCCAGTTCTTCTTCTCTTTAGCCCTGGTAAGACGCCTCTGATGCTGTCTGTGGTTCAGGAGTGGCTTAACAAGAGGAATATGACAACTTTAGCCAAATTCCTTGACACGTCTGTGTGTGGTGGCTCTTGATGGCTTGACCCCAGCCTCAGTCCATTCCTTGTGAAGTTCACTCAAATTCTTGAATCAATTTTGCTTGACAATCCTCATAAGGCTGCGGTTCTCTCGGTTGGTTGTGCATCTTTTTCTTCCACACTTTTTCGTTCCACTCAACTTTCTGTTAACATGCTTGGATACAGTACTCTGTGAACAGCCAGCTTCTTTGGCAATGAATGTGTGTGGCTTACCCTATGTGTGAAGGGTGTCAATGATTGTCTTCTGGACAACTGTCAGATCAGCAGTCTTCCCCATGATTGTGTAGTCTAGTAAACCAACCTGAGAGACCATTTTGAAGGCTCAGGAAACCTTTGCAGGTGTTTTGAGTCGATTAGCTGATTGACATGTCACCATATTCTAATTTGTTGAGATAGTGAATTGGTGGGTTTTTGTTAAATGTGAGCCAAACTCATAACAATTAAAAGACCTAAAGACTTAAACCACTTCAGTCTGTGTGCATTGAATACACGAGTTACACAATTTGAGTTTAATTACTGAAATAAATGAACTTTTCCATGACATTCTAATTTATTGAGATGCACCTAGATAGATGGATGGATGGACGGACGGACGGACGGACAGACAGACAGACAGATAGATAGATAGATATTCAATTCAATTCAATTCAATTCAAGTTTATTTGTATAGCGCTTTTTACGATACAAATCATTGCAAAGCAACTTTACAGAAAATTAAGTTTCTACAATATTTAGTAGTAGCTTATCAGTGGTGACTCAGCTAGACTCAGCTCAGATAGATAGATAGATAGGTAGCAGGACGGACGAACAGACAGATAGATATTTTCAACAGTTTGTATAATCAGAACAATCCATCAGGCCCTGTAAATTTGGTAATGAATCACCATTCGTGTTCCCTCGTGTCTGTGGTTCATGGACATTTGAGTGATGATGGCACCAGCCTTGACATCTGGGGCAAGTTTAAACTCAAACCGGTGTGAACCGTTTTGCTACGGTTTCCGGTTTGAACGACATGTTTCCTGGAAATGGTGTGCAACGGGGTTTGAGATACGTTTTCTCTTGTATGGTGGGTGTGGCAAAAATGTCAGCCCAGTCAGCAGCAACATGTATATAAACCACTCGGTATTAAAGAGACAGCTCGCACAATGTAATTAACATCAAAATAAATTCACAAGAGCAAGTAAATTGTTTGTATGTTTATATACATTAAAGGCAAAATAACTCAAATAATAAGAGCACAATTATAGATATGAAACTTCTTTAAGTCTGTCTAAATATCATTTAGTAATTGCAATGTCTTCTGGTCCATATCCTTTCCTTAGGAAGGTGTGCTACTGATTAATGTAACATAATAATACTATACATATTTATATATTTTGCTATTGCATTGTGGAGTGACACTTTCATAAACTTTTCTATACTCCCCTGATTATATAATGGTAAATATTACAATATCAATTGTAACAACAACAGTGATCAGCAATAATGATAAGCCTAATACTTACAATAAAAAATAATAAGGTCATATAGGTCATAACACAGTCTCGGAAGTAAGAAGTGGATTCTTCACCTGAAATGTTTACGAGGCAAATGTTGGATCACAATAATTAGGAACCACAGTTTCCACAAATCTCTTCACTTGATTGGGATGTTCTCTTTTATTCTGGACGCAAGGGCACTGACTGTAACATCGAGCCTATTTTGTAGTATTAAACACGTATTTATACCGATCATATCAGGCTCCGAAAATTCAAATAGAACACAAAGAATGTCCTTCTCAGCTGCCATAGTTGCAACTCTTGCGTCATCAGAACAGGGTGTTCAACGCACCACCGTTTCCGTTTAAAACCAACACGTTTTGCACCGTTTTTGTCGGGGCTGACGCCGCCCTTTTGAAAGCAACG
Organism: Cyprinus carpio; assembly: GCF_018340385.1. NCBI lineage: Eukaryota > Metazoa > Chordata > Actinopteri > Cypriniformes > Cyprinidae > Cyprinus > Cyprinus carpio. The sequence goes on along the minus strand of NC_056590.1, from coordinate 12,755,354 downwards.
TTACTTTAAGTGTGCAGCGGGTCAGTAGGTCAAAACAGAAGAGGAAGTGGCTGTGCGTTTTGACAGATCCAAGCAAAACACAAATTTTTTCGTTCGTAATAGAAGAGTAATATATGTCATTAATAGGACCAAGGACGGGAAAAAAAATACACATTTAAAGTGGAAGGGCTAAAAAGGAAGCTACGTCAGCATACTAGCTTGTGATTGGTTAAGGCTAGATGGGATACAGCTACGGCAACTGGGCATGCGCACATCAATACTGCGTATTTTTTGTCACGCTAAACAAAACTAATTATTGTATTTGCATTATTGTAAGGGGTACGTTTAAGGTTGTGGTAGGTGTAGACATTAATAAAACACAATCTAATAGGTGGCAAATTTAATTTATTGTTACTTTCCGACCGTAGCTGTATTCCTTCCGGAGCCGTAGTTGTCCGTCCACGACCCTTGTGATTGGCTCTTTAAGTGAATGACACCAGAAATGGTCCAATCAGAGCGTGTTGCGAAGGTAATTCCGTCGCATATAAATGAATTTTCTGAATTATGCAAATTTTAGCAGTTATGACCCTCCTTGGATGAGAGCTCGATTCAGGATAGCCGAGGAGTTTTATGGCTCTTAATACAATCTTAAAGTTTTTGTTGTTGCTACGGAATATATCCGAAGAGAATGACTCGTTTTGCTTTGCGTGATTAGACGACGGCCCTGCATCTCTGTATTAGGATGTTATAGGCCAGGAAGTTATGAAAAGCCGGTAGTGTGTAAGTGCAGCGAACAGTTTCGCCGGTCGGGGCTGCTCTTTGTCTGACACGGAGAGTAGTCAACGCGTGCTCTTTTGTTTTGGGGTTTGTCTTTGTTTAACTGCAAACGGGCGATCTTTGTTCTCGTTTAGGCCTCCCGAGGTTGAAATATTTGTTTTGAAACATGCACCACATGAAGAAATATTTCACCGAGGGACTCATTCAGTTTACGATTCTGTTGAGTTTGATAGGAGTTCGCGTGGATGTCGACAGCTATTTTAGCGGCTACTTCTCGCCGTTGATAGAAACAGACGGAGGGCCGAGCTCGGCTTTCATACAGACCCCGTTTCACCATTACCGGGACACAGCGGCGGGCCATCAAGTGCATCCGAAATGTCCCGAACTGGACTATTTTTTCACTAGCCGCAGGCTGCTAAATGAAGTGCGTGCGCTCGGGTCCCCGGCCCGCTTCCCCACGCGCGTCAGCGCATGGCTGGTGCACCTGGTGCCTGATGATGGCTCGGACGCAGGTGAGCCCCTCGACCTGTCAGGGGACCCTGATGACGAGGAGATAGATGTCGACAATCACCGGGAAGAGGATGATCACACGACTGGAGAGGGCTTCGGACTGTCAGTTTCTCAGGACTGCACTGTTTCAAGGCCTAGCTGTGCAGCTGGAGAACTTTCCAAAGAGGTAACGTAACTTAACAGTGTATAGTGCGTATTACACACTTTCCCTACTTTCACAGTTATATGATGTTGCGTTCTCTTCATGGGGCGAGCCAGTAGCCTCATATGAACTGTTGAAGTGTTTGTTCAATGCTGAATTAGCCAGTTAGCTTCATGGCAAGCAGTATTTTGCACTCGTGAGCAACTAAAGCCGAAAGCGAAACAATAACTGACCCATCCATACACATTAGTGTAATATTACATATAAAGTGTGGTTTAATGTGGTTCAGTCTGGTTACATTAGATCTGCCCGCTTGAATAGATCGTTACTGATCTTTAGGCTGTGGTTTTATGTCTATTTACGTTGCTTCTCAGCAACTTTACTGCACCTTTATTTGGTTTATTTTTATTATTTTGGTCTTGTTTACGAGATAACGTTATCTGTTTACTTGTTAGTTTGAAGGTCGGTAACCATGGAAACCAGATGTACAGGTGTTTCGTGCAAACTTTAAACTGAAATGGTTTAAACTCAAAGTACGTTAAAAGCCTTTCATCAATATACACGTTACTAAATACATACTTACGGAACTTTCCTTCATTTTGTATTTTTTTTAAATGTACTTTTTTTTTAATCTGACAATTAGTTTTTGGAATAGTCTGAGGGAGGAGTTGTATTTATCCTTAGGTCCAGCCCAAACCTGCTCTTTCTGAAATGTTCATTGTTACTTGATCATGTCCTGACAGAGCTCTACCTAGATTTTGAAATCCGTTAAGTCATGTATTATCCCTAGAGCCACATTTGAAGCGTTATGCAAATATTTCTTCCTTATCTCTGACTACTACAGGTGAAAGCAAAATCCATAAAGTTCTTTGAACAAAATGAATCTGTTGAATGAGTAGCAGTAGTTTGTGGATTATTACTCTCATGGATTTACTCTTGAATGCACTTTTCTAATCACAGATTTTGTTTCACAATTGTACTTTTTAAACCAGTTTAAAGCCTTCTAAGGCAAGCCATTTTAATCCTTAATTTTGACATTCCAATTTCTCTTCAGGAAACGTTACTGAGCCGAGTGAATGAAGAGGAGGAGGTGGTGAAAGAGGAGAGGGGGCGGGAGGACACCAGCCCAGCTTCGCTGAACCAGCTGACTCAGAGTTCTGCGTTAGAGCAGGAGGTAAACAAACGAACTTCACTACCTGCCTAACAAGAATGGTGTGTCTGTCAGGTTTAATGTCAAAGTTTAATGTAATATTAATGTCAAATCATTCAAACTAACTCTATGAATGAATGAGAACAGTTACATTTGATGATGCTAGTTATGTTTCTTGTCTTTCAACTCCATATGAACTTGTGGTGATGGTGTGAGATGTTAAAGCGATAGTTTGCCCAAAAATAAAAATTCATGTCATCATTTACTCACCTTCATGTCATGGATATTCGCTCATTTTCAAAACATAAATGAAGATAAAGAAACATGAGAGATTTCTGTCCCTTACTGAAAATCCAGTAAAAAACTTTGACACTTTAAAATGTTCATAAATATATTGTAAACACAATCCATATGACGTAAGTGGTTTTATTCAAGTCTTATGAAGAGACATGATACCTTTATATGGCAAACAAATTTAACTTGGGCTTTTATTGACATATTAATATTGATCATTGCACATTAGTGGAGCTCATCAAATATTGTAAACACGGAAGCTTAACCGTACTTGCTTGATGCAGCATGAGGGTAAATGAGAACTGTCATTTTTAAATACTTTGATCATTTATTTATTGATATATTTTTTGCTGCCTCTCCTTACAGGATTTGCTGGGTAGTAGTAGCCTTCCTCCACCGCTTTCTGGGCTTGAGCTTCCTCCACGGTGGCAGGACTTCCTCTCTGAATTTGATGTAAGTAGTTTCTGTGGAAGACACTTCCTCCATTATTCAAAAAGACTTGCATTCAAGGTACACATTTTTATGTTAGATTTTAGTTCTTGCTTTCCCTGTGAATTGAACCCTTGACCTTGGCATTGCTAGTGCCATGCTCTACTGTTTGAATGACAGGAAGGCAGAATGTTGATTACAATTTAAAATATGTATATGACTCATCCCATCACATCAGGATTTTGGTTACAGTATGATTCTTACAATGGAATACTAGAATACATTAATAGAATCCTAGAAACCTAGTATCTTTTTTATGATGTGAACTTCATCCACCTATAAAAATATTTCAGCCTTAAAAATTATGATTTAGATGACTTTATAACTGAAATAAGCAAGTTTTTAAACTAGGCATGAAGTGAAAATGCAACCTGTCTATTTTCTCAATGTATGTTATTAATCTTATTGTGAATTATTTATCCATGCATAGTTTTTTTTTTTTTTTTTTCAAATACTTTACATAGCTGTTATAATACAAAACTAAATAAATTTGTGTTTTCAGCTATGTGCAGTCTAAATACTAGAAACTGATCTTGCTGATTCTTATTTGTTTGTGCACATTTGCACTGAATGAGACTTTAATGTTTTAAAAAGAGTACATTTGACAATATTTTTCTTTTTCATTTACAGGATTTTGACTCCATGGTCCCCCAACGCATGTCAGACTTAGAAGCTGAACTTCCTAATCCCATCAGCTATGACGTAAGCCTTCAAGATGCCATGGTATCCAGAGGAGATTCAGCTAATAGCAGGCCTGCATCTTCCCGAACACCCCTCTTCCGTCTGGAATCCACAAACTCTTCTCACTCAGACCCGTCTCAGAGCTCAGCAGGAGCACTTCCTTCATCGCTCTTCTGTTTGTCTGGGAACAGCTCTCGTAATAACACATCCCCTTCCCAGATGGGAGGCTATCTAGATGAGGCTGTTTTTGAGCACATCAATATGTTGGATCTTGGTAATCTTGATACGATCGACCCTCAGATGCTGGACGGCATGGAAGGGGACATGGACACTCCATGGCTGGAAGATTCAGACTCTGGCCTTTCTTTGGAGAGCAGTTCAAGGAGCCCCGCATCCCCGTCTGCATCGTCTGATTCATTTTGTGACGATGAGGGTGGAGCTACAGGCTATAGCAGTGAAGTAGAGTCTCTTTCTTCAAAAGGGGGAGCTTGTGCGGCTGCTTACCGTGATTGGTCGCCTGTGAACCTTGTGGAATACATCTGGCACGATCATACCTATTCAACCCCACAGGCTCAAAATTCTACATCATCTAGCTGGTTCACAGCTATCAAACAGGAAGTGATGAGTGAAGATGAGGCTGAACCAGAGGAGATGAGTCGTGACGAACGTCGCGTGCAAGCACTGGGTCTTCCGTTTTCTGCCTTTCAGATTGTCAACATGCCTGTAGAAAACTTCCTGGAGCTGCTGGACAGCCAAAATCTGTCAGCATCAGAAGTCATGCTCTTGCGGGACATACGTAGAAGAGGTAAAAACAAGCTTGCCGCGCAGAATTGCCGCAAAAGGAAGCTGGACACGATTCTGACCCTCCAGGGTGAGGTTGAGGGCCTGTCGGTTCAACGGGATGCTCTCCTGCGCCAGAGATCCCACACAGCCAAAGCACTTTCTGCTGCTGCAGAGCGATTCGAAACACTCTCGCGGACTGTTTTGGGCCAACTTCGGGATGAATATGGACATCCTCTGAACGCTGAGCACTACACACTGCACTGCAGTGCTAACGGACGGGTGATGGTTCAGCCTCGCACAAACACAGCGTCAAGGACAATGACAGGCAGAAAGACAATGAAGAGAAAGAAGGACAAGAAACCCTAAGAGATTTTTTGAAGGTGTGTGTGTGTGCATGCATGTTTGTGTTGACATACAAATATTTTTATGTTTTCTGAAAGGTGAGTTTTTATGCTTTTCTGGCTCTACTTTGTTCCTAAAAGCCATTCGTAACTCAAGTGGAAGGCAGAAAGACTAAGAAATACACATGGGAGCATAGGAGTAGCCTTGTTCACTTTCAGGAGAGAATGTACTAAAAACACTGGACGTTGTGTATAGTAAGAGTGTGTATAAAAAGTATTTCTAAAGAGCACATTTGAAAAATAAAATTCATATTGCTTTGTTTTTTTTGTTTTTTTACTTAATTTAAATGGCAAGTTACTAAGTAAAGAATCTTTGTTTATGGTCGCTGGAGGACCATGTTAAAAAGTGTACATCACTATCTCTTGCCGGAATGTGTGTGTATACAGAAGAAAGAAATGCATAGAAGTTTGGAACAACATGAGGGTGAGTGAAATTTTTGGGTGAACTATCCCTCTAATATAAGGGGCCCCACAGAAATGACCTTAATTTAAACTATTTGCAGACATTAGACTCAAATACAACTTTTCGTTGTTACCTTCATAACCGTATGTACATTTTTCTCACCACTGAGATCAATAAAATCAGTTATTATAATATGACTGTGCATCTGACAAACAGTGATCTCTCTGTTTAAACTGTTCTTGTACATTACATTACTGTCACTTACCTTTGCATTTTACATTTATGCACTTGCCTAACAAGAACGATTATAATGCATTCTGCTGCTTTTTTTATAAAGGGGTTACGAGTTTGGATTGCAGATTTCTTTTCAGTTTGATTTTCCTCTGGGTTATTTTTTGCAAACTGATTGCCACAAATTAAATGTACCTATAGAAGTGGTCATCTTTGAAGTAAAGTCACAGTAAAAACAACAAATAAAATGTAAATAATTAAACAAAAATATGGAATTGGTGAGTTTTGTTCTACCTCATAGCAGAGTTACACAATTTGGAAAAGGCAAGTACTTCATCAGCTTAATGAGTAATTATTTAGTGAATTAGTATAAAAAGTAATAAAGGGCCCAAATAAATTAACCTCCTGTTTATTTGCTCCTGTTTAGTGGTTTGATTTGTGTTGACAGTAGGAACCGGTTCTCATTTTAATTTTTTTCAGTTGTGTTTTTGAGCAATTATTTGTACGTGTTGTGTGTGTGTGTGTAAGGAGTTGGACTACCTTTAATTTTAAACAGGGATGTTCAAAGTCTTTTATAGCCTATCTTTTAAAATGAATAAAGGAGGACTATAAAGTGACTGCTGTTTTTTTTATTATTATTATTTCTTTTGATTGTATTATTTTTGTTATGGATCCTATTTCACAGAAGATGCTTCTAGAAACACATTCCACAAAGCAGTGTCAATCTAAATTCTATCTTCTAAATAATGCCTCATCTACATTTTAAACTCCACAAATAGTGCATGTTTTTGTTATAGTGATGTTATACTAGACAATGTTGGCATAATGCAAAGTCATGCTTTCTGACATCAAAGCAAACATCCAATCTGCAGGCAAAACAATAAAAATACTTGCTGCATCATTTTGAATTAATATTTTTGTGTTGTTAAAATGAAAAAATACGAAAAAAAAATTCAAGTTTATTTAAATGCGTTCAAAATTGGGGTCAATTGTCAAATTGGGTAAACTGCTGTTAAGACTTTTATTTATTCATTCAAGGTGAATAAAACATTCAAATGTTAGATTATGTAAAGGCATTGTAATTTTTTTGACCTTTCAAGTGTCTAAAATCTAGAATGGAAAAAAGAAACTTTAAAACTAAATACTTTATCATTTCACATTAAATAAGATTAATACAGAATCTGCACTTTTTTAAAATTTGTATTTAAATAGACAATGCAAATAGTGGTCTCAGGCTGTTCGGCCAATTTGTAGACCTTAAAATTGATATCAAATCATATTTTGTACTTCTTAATGTATTGAATCATGTTATTTTGCATGACCAGCGAACGAAAAGGTTTTTATTTATTTATTTATTTATTTTTGGAACTCACGGTTGCTCCGCCCTATGAAAAACCTTATTGGACACATGTGACCGCTCATAGGCGTGGCTTTACGTCCTCGCGTTAGATTCGGGCTGGCCTTCCTCAAGCCTCAGTCGACTTCTGTTCCGGTGATTTATAGTGTAACAAATAGAGTGAAAGTTTTAAAAGTTTGTGTCCTGCTAAAGTGCGACATATTTTCGCGGCGGCTGTTTGCTGGGCGGCAAGTGCGAAGCGCTGCAATTTACATCTGCGCCCTTTTCCTTTGTGAGGGTGAGTTTTCGCGCGCATGCATGTGCTGCAGCACCGTCCATTGTAGTTTGCTATTAGAATGCTGAAACCTTAATTATTGCGATACGTATTTAACTAAATCTATTTTTAGTTGTTTCAGCATGCATATATGTGATGCGTTAATGCATGATGGTGTATAACAACATTATATTTTGTTTCGTTTGTTTGTGTTTTTCAACTAACTGTTAGCCAGTAAGCTAACTCTTGCTATCTGTCTAAACCAGTGCGTGTTATGGTAAATATTACGCGGACTACGATTTTGTGAAATAGTCAGACCTTAATCTGGACAGGAAGGTTATCCAGAAATATTAAAAAAAGTAGTAATCACAAAAAGTAGCCTGAACTGCTTTCAGGCCCTTGGCCTGTTTATGCATGCGCAGTTAACTTAGCTCGTTAACACATTAACGTTAGCACACATAAAAGGCAACACTAAGTCGTTTTAAAGTTAACGTTAGTCATAAGTGCTTTAGTGAATAATATTAACATTTATAAACGGACTTGCTGAATTAATCTCCCAGTAAACGTACTAACATTTGTCGTTTTAACCTATTGTGCAAGTCATAAATATGGCAACTTTTTCTTTCTTAATTTTATTTCGAAAGGGAGCATATCTGTAAACCATATTCATTTGTTTTAAATGACTGAAATTTAAATTGCTAATCCAGTTGCTGGCTTATTATTAGTCTTTTGTGCATTTTAGGTCGATATGGGCAAGAAGCAGGGAGGTAAATCAAAGAAGGAAGTTCAGGAGGTGGAGGAGTTTGTGGTGGAGAAGGTGATTGACCAGCGAGTGGTCAATGGGAAAGTTGAGTTTTTCCTCAAGTGGAAAGGCTTCACAGAGTGAGTTTTTTTTTTTGTTTGTTTGTTTTTTTTCCGTGCAGGTGTAGTGAACAGTTGATTTCGATTTTACTTAGTTCATGCAATGGGAGTAACAAGATATCCTTAAATTTTCCTCAGAGCTGACAACACTTGGGAGCCTGAAGAGAATTTGGACTGCCCTGAACTAATTGCTGCATTCCTGGAGTCTCAGAAAGGAGTAGTGGAGAAACCAGAAGCCGTAAAAAGAAAATCCTCCACTGATGAACCAGAAACGGATGAGAGCAAGGCAAAGAGAAAGAAAGAAATGGTAAAGTTGTGTGTTGGTTATCAGTTTTTGAAATTTGATTTTAACATTGGTTATTGAGAAATCTGACTTAAAGAGTAAAACTGTTTCTCCAGTCTGACAAGCCAAGAGGGTTTGCAAGAAACCTTGAGCCAGAGAGGATCATTGGGGCGACTGATAGCAGTGGAGAGCTCATGTTCCTCATGAAGTGGTAAAAACCCAAGTAGTTTTTTGATATTTGACTGGAAATAAGAAAATGACCATAGCAGTATACAGCCATAGTTGAAAAGTTTCCTCACCCTCATGTTATTTGAAACCTGTTACTTCTGAGGAGAACAAAATATACTTTTACTACTGTTTCTGTCCAGATAATTAAAGTTAATGGAGTCCAAAACTACACTACACATTGATCTTATTAATTGTATGGACACAAAATACATTTAAGGGTTTTTTTTTTTTTCTTTGTGCTCCACAGAAGAATGTTATGAAAACAACATGAGGAAATGTTTTCTTAAAAGGGATAGTCCGCTCCAAAATGATGTCATTTACTCACCCACATGTTGTTCCAAACCTGTATGATTTCTGTGGAACACAAAAGATAATATTTTGAATGTTGGTGACTAAACCGCTTAATTTCCCATTGGCTTTCTATTGTATGTACACTTTTCAAAATGTACAATGAAAGTCAGTGGGAACTGAAACCGTTTGGTTATCAACATTCTTCAAAATATATTTTGTCTTCAGAAGAAAATAAAAAAAATCATACCGGTTTGGAACAAAGTGAGGGTAAATAAGTGAAAATTTGTTTTTGTGAACTATCTTTTAAGATGCTAAAAGACCTGTAGGGGGCAGCATGTCCACATGCAAAGCCTTTCTGTTTCAAAGACACAATAATGGCTTCTGAAGTGCAACACTGCACTTCCTACTCTAATTGTCATGTTACAGAGCCTGTTTTATCTTATAGCACTTTAACCAGAGATATGTTTTGTGTTCACAGGAAAGACTCTGATGAGGCAGACCTGGTACCTGCAAGAGAGGCCAACACCCGTTGCCCACAGATAGTCATTGCCTTTTATGAGGAAAGACTAACTTGGCATTCCTGTCCTGAGGATGAGCAACAATAATGCCCCACATCTCACTGATTTGTGCTTTAGTGAGTTCCACGTGTACAGTGTTAGCGGAAGTGTTGATAGCCTGATGGTGGAGGATTATTATTATTTTTTTAAGTGTATTAAGGTTTGGCTGGAAGCTACGTGCATGACTATAGTGATCTAATGAAAGTATGTACAAACAAGATGAGTGTGTTTTTAAAAGTTACAATATAGGGCGCTTTAACTGTTCCTTTGAACGGTCACAGCAGTTCTGTTCATTAATGCACTGGCTTGTGTTTTTCTTCCACTCATCTTGTCATTCAGAGAGATCCAAAACTTGCATTCTGTTTATGTTCATAGTTTCTTTTGGTGGGCAATGCTGTCATTACCGTAGTAGTTTTTCTTTTAATTCTTAATGTTTACATTAATATTGGAATTGTCTGTTTATGTAAATGTCTGTGTAAATATTTTTAATTTTTTAGTTCAATAAAGGTTTATATGCCTGCTTTTAATCTGCTTGCAGATTACTCTGCTTAAATATCCAAAGCATATGTTTTGTCTGATATTTATGGCTAAGAAATCTTTACTATCTGCTTGAAAACATGGTTAAGTGCTTTCAAAGTGTTTTCTTGGGGTTGTTGGCATGCAACGCACTTTCATATTTGTGTTGTGTGAAAGTGAGCCATTTTTTACCACATGCCAAAAAACTGGTTTAATGGAATGTATTTTGTTGTTTGACAGACTTTGGAACTGCTTTTAAAGGAATAGTTAACTCAAATTAAAATGTATTCACCTGACCATCCAAGAAGTAGATGAGTTTGTGCAACAACAGATTGGAGTAATTTAGCGTTACATCACTTGCTTGGAAATGGATCCTCTGCAGCTACAGCAGATAAAAAATATCATCCACAATTAATCCAAGTGACTCGAGTCAATCAATTACTGTCTTGTGAAGGGAAAAGCTGCATGTTTGTAATAAATTCATCAAGATATTTTCAACTTCAAACTATTTCTTGTGTCTAAAGTATTGAGTCATTGATCCATGATGTCTGAATCAGGAGAGAAATATGCATAAATCAACCACAATTGAAAAGCAAAAACTGTTCTAAACAAATATGATCAATGGATTGTGATGTGAGAGCATAACGGGATGGACTTTTCCACTGGAAAAAAAATATTATGGATTATGGACTGGTATTTTGGCCAGAAGCAATGAATTAGATTTAAATGATTTGAATCACTGCAATGATGGATTTGTTAATTCTGAACATACATGGAATGGAGTCGTGTGAATTACTTGTGGATTATTGTGGTTTTTATCAGTTGTTTAAACTATCTGATGGCACCCATTCACTGCAGATGATCCATTGGTGAGCAACTGATGTAAACCTGAATTTGTCCAAATCTGTTACAAAAAAAAAAAAAAAATAGTATGAGGGGGGGGGGGGGAGTAGATTTTTAGCAAATTGTAATTTTTACATTTTAAAATATATGGAACTCCATGTTTATATTAAATGGTAAAACCTCTAATACTGCTGTTCACAAAACATATTTGCCCTCTTCTGTTATATTAACCTTGTGTTGCCTCCTAAAAACTACAAAATTAAAGTGCCACAGTTCTCTCCTGAATATTTTGTGGGTCAAATCTGTTTTGCAGTAATAATGCATTTTAACTGAAGCTCCTTACCAACTAGTGAATAAACATGAGGAAAGGTGTGTTTTCCCATTGTTATTTCACAGTGCATTTGCTTCCACTCTTTTGTGGGAAGTCTCTTTTCTGCATTGCCTGTTTGCCATCTTTATAGGGATAAGTAGTCCTTTGCAGAAAGAGTTGCCTTTTTATAAAAATAAGTGCCTTACTGCCTTTACCAATTATGTATGCTATTCTCTGTTCTGTTCAAAGCGTAAATCATTTTTCACCTACTGTCATTTGAGAATTAAGGAAGTAGATAAAAAAATCGCCCACATTTTGTAATCAGAGCGACAAATGACCTATAAATATTTAATTGCACAATTCAGTTGAGTCATACATTTTCCAGAGCAAGAATCATTAATTTTTTGTTCATTCTGTGGGTATGTCTTTTAGAGATTTCTCTTCTAATATTTCAGTCAGTCACACAACTAGACCTAGACATTAGCTGGAATCTGTTAGATATACATTATGTATTATCTAAAATACACACAGTCAGTTAACCATGGAAAAAAGCAATGTGACCATGGATGTAAATAATGTATTTACAGTTGCACATCATGGAAATCCCACTAAAAACATCTAGGTTGTGGCAGTCATGTTATTAATTTGAAAAAAACAAAGAGTCATGCACCATCTGACTCTCTAATTCAGCGATGATATCTTGAAACGAACAAGAGAAAGCAAAAGAGCTATTTGACATCCCTAACCACGCTGTCAGATTATGACCACAGAAAAGACATTTATTACCATTTGCTTAGCTGGCTGCAGGTCTCATGACAAAGATTAGCAGCATAGTGACGGACTTTGAGTTCTAAGGCTTTTTTCTCGCAAGAACCTGTTTTTGTAATGTCATCCTGAAATAAGCAGGTCAGATGACAAACTGAAAACTCTTTACAGTGATAACAAAAAAGAAATAACTCTATTGGCACTTGCTGGCTGATGAATGTGTGTATTTGTAATGGTACTTAAAGGGTAATATACAGTATTGTGTCTCATATGCTCTATGTAACAAGGATACAATTCAATATCTCTACATATTGTGGTTACAAGTACTGATTTCTGAATAAGGGAAATCATTTTGGGTGTTATGGTAGAGGTAACGTGGTGGACTGTAGTATGTCACAGGATATCGTATTGATGGGTAAAAGTCCAGCTTCCCACACTCCTGGACCTTTGAGTAAATTATCAATATAAAAGAATTTGATCAGGTATATTTTGGAGATCTGTTCAATCAATCAACTATTATCAGGCTATTTATAACACCCCTACAGAGCCACAAAGCTTATGTAGTGAAATATTACTATGGAGAAACAGATTTTGGAATGAAAAACATCAAAATCAATATAGAAGTTACACAACTTTTGTATGTAAATTTTTGACTCGCACATTCCACCCAATGGGGCTACCCATTTATCCCTTCCTATATCAGTATCATCAAGTCAGAAAACAGTGTGATGTAAACTTGGTCTGCTCAGTCAATGTTAATATATGATTGTGTCAGACACACTTATGCAAGTTAACAGTTTCTAATTTAACAGTGGATTTCCCTGAGAGGGTAAGAAAATATATGATTTGCAAAATTTAAGAAACCGATCAGGATCAAAATGCTTAAAAGATACGACTTAATATATGTGTATGTTTAGCAACATTTCCATAAGTAATTCCAGCAGAATAAAGCTGAAGAATAGCTGCATGTTTCATGTGATAGACTATGTCAACAAATGAACTGAAGAAACTTGGAGAGCAGCAGAGCAGTCAACTCTTACCAGAAGAGAGCAACACTGCAAGTAGCCAACCACTGAAAACAAGCCAAGCACATCAACTCATGGAGGACAAAGACAATGAAAGGTAAAAGCTATATTAAATATGAAAGGGTTATATATGAGCTATATGAAATATGCTAAGTCTAATAAATGTATAAATATCTAAAATAAACAGAACCCACAAGCTTATCATCTGTTTAGATCTCTGATACTGCCCACTACATCAGTAATGGCGCTATAAATCTGTTGTGGGTTTACTGTCAGGTCCTATTTAGTTCGCATCGTCCCATTTGGTTTCTTTGCAAGTCCTTCGCGTTACATTGTCACAGGTTAAAAAAACAGAATAACTCAGTTCATAACGAAATGACTGGAGACAGCAGCTATTTATTAAGAGGGTCTGTAAATATGATGTCTCAGTCAGGTTTAGGTGAAAGGAGTCACAGTGGTGTCTACCTGAACCGAAAGTGTTGGCTACCATAAATAAAAAAAAAAAAAAAAAAAAAATCCGAAATCATTATCAACATATATATTGCTTATTGTTATTTTATAATAGTTCGTTATCATTATAACATTTTATTTGGTGTAATGATAACGCACCTGCTGATATTATACATGACAAGCACAAACAAACTGAGAAACGCAAGGGTTGAGAGCTGCGCATGCGCACATCAAACACTGCGAGAAAGAAACTTTCATTTCCCACACGAGACCTTGTTTGCCGCTTTCAATCACATCAGTCCCAGGAGCACCTGGACCACGGTGGCAGAAATACACAACACGAGAGAAACGGTGAGAACAAAAATTAACGTATATAACGTTAATATATATAACGTAAGAAGATAACATGTATCATATAATGACCAAACAGTAGAGTGGGGAAACTTTTGTGTTGTTTATACAGCTGCCGTTCGTTTGATCGGGAACTGTAGCCGTTCAGCATACATTTCTAAACTATTTCTTTTGTCTTTTTGACGGTCATTGAAAGTTTCAGGCTTTGGTTGCAGCTTATAAAATGTAACATTCTAGTTATGCTTGTTATTTTAGAGGTATGTATTGAAACGCATGTGTCAAATTAAATTTTTGTGTTTATGTTCAGGACAAAAAAAAAAGTGCTTGGTATCATTGGCCTATATTACATCAAATACAAATAAGTTGTTTAGAATAGTTGTTTTCTCTTTTCTCATTAGTTTGAAAAAAAAGAAAAGAAAAAGAATGGCATATTGGCTACTATTTCTGTATGGTGAATCAAAGTGTCCTCTTGTTGCCAAATGTATGTTTTGAAGCTACATCTCTTAAAGCCTACACACACACACACACACACACACATATATATATATATTAAAAACATAACCAAAACCATATCAAAGTAGCTGTGACCTTCTAAGTTCAGTCTAGGGTGCTCAGTGTCTCCTGTTGTCTCCTGGCCAATTAGTATGGGATTCCCAGTCAACTCAAGGTTATAAAGTTATCGTCAAAGTGAATTAGTTTGAGCATAAATGAAAGCCACTGATGGCATGTTTGTTTGGATTAATGCTGATGGGACTTCCATTTTTGGATTCACATGAAAGTTAAATTGATCTGCTTTATGGTTCACCATTAGAAATTATTCTCTCTTACTTATCATGTCATTGCTAAACATACACAGGAAGACAAAGCCTGATTTCATTGAAGGAGCCAACATGAATATCTGGGTTTGCTGTGATTGATTTATTGTTTTAATGTCTCGCATTGCCCATTCGTCACTGCAACTCCTCTACTCAATAGTAATGAAAAGTCATCATTGCTTTTTAACCACTTATACAGTAAAGTGTTTGGTAACAAATTGATTTATGGCAGATTGATCAAAAATATGTTTTTCATTGTCTTGAGATCTGTAATCACAGTTAACACTGTTGTTTTTTAGACTATTCCTAATTTCATTTTTTGAGTGCATTAGATCCGAAACAATCTAAGTAACACAGTAGTAAAATGATCCACCAATAACAAACAGTCTGTTTGTCAGTTGTATTTTTTCATTAATACTGTAAGTTACTACAATTTGTTTCTTTTAAAATACATTGATCTTGCCATGAAATAGCCATATATGCTGGTATGACAATAACAATCAAACAAACAAACTGACAAACAGTCTCTTTTTTTTCAGTCAAGTCTCTGCAATGGAAAACACAAACCTTGTGAAGAAGGTTAGTGTTCTTTTTGTCTTTATATATATTTTTTTCAGTTAATCTACAGCATCACTTTGTGTGACTCAGCGGTCCTTATCTAAATAGTAAACTGATTTTTCAGATGAAACCTTGACTCTGTGGGCAAACAGTAAAATATTAAGTCTTATATAGTGATTGGGCTCTGACATGAAAAAATAGATTTGAATGCAAATTAAGTTTTGCTAAAATTCAATTTATTAGTATTTGCAGGGATTAAAAAGTAAGTCCCCCCCAATGCTTTTTTAGATCAATGATCACTTGATTGTTGGTACAGAGAAAGAAAAGCAAAGCATCTTGAGTGGAAACAAGTTTTTAATTGCACTTTGTAACTTAACTGCATTATGCCTTTTGTCTAGAATTTTTAAAGTGGAAACTGGTAATACATAATTCCACCAGTAACCATTGATGTTGTTTCTGGTTCATTTGTTGGTGAAATTTCTTTTCAAGCAATACTATAAAGACTGGCTTGCATTAAAGTGACTTATATTTTGTGATGCGTTTATTCAAAAATAATTAAAGTGACTGTTTCTTAGATCGGGTGCAGCTGATATGGCTTGAATATGTTAGTTTTTAGGGAAGTGTTTTGTTTGACCTCAAATGAGTTTGTTGGCTGTGATGAAACAAAGTGTGTTGATTTGAGAAATTCCAACGGTACATTACAAATTGGTGACAAATACCCCCAAAACTCCAGATAGCGTGAAATGTGGGTGGAAGGGCAGAGTCTGAATCAAACTGATCATAAAAAGGGGAAAAAATTTAACTCATAATAAAAAATACAAGCACACTTTCTGCTGAGTCACTTCCTTGTTCACACATTTGAAACACTTCAGTGATCATAAACACTAACATTTACTTTTTCTCTATCTGCAGGAGTTTATAAGTGTATGGGTACGAGATCCTCAGGTACACAAGGAGGATTTCTGGCACACGTACATCACCTATGAGATCTGTCTTCATGTGAGTGCAGTAGCCACATGTTTACCTTGTGCTTACAGTGGAATGTTGCTGTTCAGACTTTATTTTTTTTTTGATAGATGTTATTCCTGTATACATTTTTTTTCAGTGCCACATGTTAACCAATGATAGCATTAGGTTCACTTATTATTATATATTTTTTTATTATAGACCAATAGTATGTGTTTCCAGAAGAAGACCTCTTGTGTGAGGAGGAGGTACAGTGAGTTTGTTTGGCTGCGTCAAAAACTACAGAACAATGCTCTGCTTATGTAAGTAATTTGAGGATATCACACTCAGGGCAATGCAGTATTATATTTTAACATTTGAGGGGTACAGTGAGTTTGTTTGGCTGCGTCAAAAACTATTATATATATATATATATATATATATATATATATATATATATATATATATATATATATATATATATATATATATATATATATATATATATATATATATATATAAAAATCAAGTGAAGTTTTTATTTCAAGTAACTGTATGTAAAAATGTTGTTATTATTATTGATATAAGTGTAATCTCTCCCTTTCTTTGCTATTTCTTTAGAGAGTTACCTAAACTCCCTCCTGGGAATCCTTTCTTCAATCTCAATAGTGATTTCCAGATCACTCAACGGATGCGGGGGCTGCAACAGTTCCTTGAAGCGTGAGTTTCTTCAGTCACTCTTTGTCATCATTTGTGATTAACTTAGGTTAGAAAAAAATCAAGCATTTAATGTCCTATATTGGTCGGTTTGTAATGATCTTTGATTGGGATGAAGTAAATGTAGTATTTTTGCCATCTAGTGGCTGATGGAATGAGACACATTTGCTGAAAATGTTTAGATTATTATTATTTATTTTTATATTTTTTACTCAAAGCAAAAGCATAAAATAGAAATGAATGTATTTGACACAGTATTACAATTGCTAATTGCTAATTAAATTGTTAATCTAAAAATATTTTAATCTGTGTTGAATCTTACCATGGTTTAAATACTATGAGTAGTGTTTGTTAGATTAATGTAGATTTGTTTTATTAATTAAAAGAAAAATTTAAATTAGAATTTTTGTATAGTGTTGTATTTTTCTCATCTGTTTAAACTTTTTATTCTTTTTATTCTCCTTTTAATATTTATTCTTTGTCACATTTAACATTTTTGTCATCAAATCCATTTAATGTTTTTAAATGGATTCTTTAAATAGCCTTATCACCAGTTTTTAATTTAAATGTTTGTGTTCATAGAGTTCTACAGACACCATTACTGCTGTCAGACAGTCTGCTGCACCTATTCTTGTTGTAGTCGCCTGTGAGTTTTGAAAATGTGGGCGTGTGTGCAGGGGGAGAGACATTTTACGGTTTTGCACAGGAATTAAGGGGTTGTTGTGTGGTACAGCTTTTTCTGTGTAGGGACAGCATCAAGAAGAAGACAGCAAAGCATGCTGCGACTCAGACTGTGAAAGGTGTGTGCCTCTGTCTCACTATATTAAACTAAATGGATTTGGCATTTTAAATGTTTTATGCATCTATAATAATGCCAGAACACATATACATGGGGGCAGCTGTGGCCTAATGGTTAGAGAATTGGACTTTGGACTAACCAGAAGGTCGCATGTTCGAGTCTCTGTGCTGGCAGGAGTTGTAGGTGGGAGGGGAGTGAGAATGAACAGCGCTGTCTTCCACCCTCAATACCCATGGCTGAAGTGCCCTTGAGCAAGGCACTGAACCCCCAGTTGCTCCCCCGGGCGCTGGATATATAGCTGCCCACTGCTCAGGGTGTGTGTTCACGGTGTGTTCACTTCTCACTGCTGTGTGTGTGCACTTGGATGGGTTAAATGCAGAGCACCAATTTCGAGTATAGGGTTACCATACTTGACAAATGTCACGACTTTCACTTTTCACTTTCACTATATATATGTATATATATATATGTATATATGTATGTATATATGTCTTACCTAAAACCAGATTTGATCAAGTGGTCTTTGTCAAGTGGTCCAGATGTCGTTTAGGTCATTCAAGACTGATTCTTTTCTTTTGAAACTTATTCTTGGACTGTCCCGGTTTTATTGCAAGTAGAAAGCACTTTTATGAAGTTATTCACTTAAGGACTTTAGTAAGATTTTTCCTGAAAAAGGTTTTAGAATTGTTATATGTTAATTTAAAACATCTTGTATAATATTACTTTCTGTGTGTGTTTGTTTGTTTGTTTGCTTGGTTTTATTGTATTTGTGATATTTGCATATATATTTATATATATATATATATATATATATATATATATATATATATATATATATATATATATTATACACACACACACACACACATTATATATATAATATATATATATATATAATATATATATATATATATATATATATATATATACACATATATATATATATATATATATATATATATATATATATATATATATATATATATATATAGACTATATATATATATATGCATATACTGTTATATATAGCTATAGATATGTATGTATGTATAAGTAAATATGTTGTAGGTTCAAATAATGTACAAACATTCCATTTAATATATACACAAATTGCAACTTAAACCATAAATATTCATGTAGAATTGATTTTGTATGTTATTTATTTTTTTTGCAGTACAACATCCTCTGGCTTGGGCAATAGTATAGGATGTGCCACATCTGTGGAAGAAGACTCTTCCTATAATGAAAGTTTTTCCCATGAATTTCAAGCCACAACCCATGAGGCAGAACTCTGTAGCAGCCTGTCTTCGTCTCCTAGCAACCAGTAACCCTTGATGTGCACCCTTGGTGTGCACTCTGTTATATGAACTCTAGAGATGTATACACACACACATACTGTCAGAGAGATTTGCTGCCCAGTTGCTGCTTAGAGCCTCCAGAGTTATATTTGGATGGATATTGAGAGAAAAAAGCTCTTGATTATTGTTTTATTACATGTCACTTTTGTGTCCATAATTTTCTTTTTTTAATGTAGAGATATCTTTATTTAAATTTTTGTGGTTATCATATTAAATAATTCTCCTTTACTAAAGGGCTGACTTGGAAAGAAAAAAAGCTATTGGAGAAAATGTGAATTACAAGTTTTTCTTGACACTCAGGTGCATAAAGAAGCATCTTAAAACTCTTCAGCATATTCATCTCTACAGATGTGCTTTTGTTTAACAGATTTTTAAAAAAAAAAGTAAAGTGGCAGTTTATTACTTTAAATGTTTCTTAAAAATTCTTATATTAACATTGATAAAAATGAGTGTCAAGGACTAAATTTGAGGATTTTTTTTAAAGTACATTTTTATTGTGATTTAGTGTCTATTTAGTGGAAATTGAATAAATGTTTTTTTTTTTCCTAAGTGTGAATAGAATTTTTTGAAATGTAATGATGTAGATTGTGCTGTTGCAGATGATAATTATTATCTAAATAAAATCCTAAATGCTAAATAAATTTGCAAATAGAGAGAAAGAGAATAGTTTCTGCTTATTGTTCACATGATATGCGCTACTGAAGTTAAATTCATTGCATTTTAATTTTGTTTAAAATCACTATATGAACAACAATGAAAAAGGGAAGGTCGTTGGTGCATAAGAGAAAGCTGGATACAACCATGTTTACATTTCCTCTATGGACCACTTGTTTTAAAGATTAAGGGTAGATGTTGCACTTAACCTGCCACACATGTCTTTTTTTTCTCTCTCCACCCACAACACAGCATTTTTTAGTATCTAATTGTTGTTTAAGAGAGAGATTAAGTTCTCGATAAATGAGGGATGAAGTTTTTGACTGAAGTGTTCGGTTTAAACCGGTGGTCTGATTGGGGGATTGTTCGATCTGTGTAGGCGCAGATTCATCAGCGTCTAGCAGCAGCCGATAAATACTTTCAGTATTGTCATCCAGATCACCAGTCTCACAAAACCTCACCAATCTCTGTCGCTGCCAATCACTATCACTGTGGCGTCAACTAAACACGTAATGTTATGTTAATGTTTGTTTATTTTATATATACATATATATATATATATATGTATGTATATGTATGTATGTATATGTATGTATGTGTATATATGTATGTATAATATATGTATGTGGATATATATGTATGTAATGTATGTATGTATATGTATAGTATATATGTATGTATAGATATATATATATATGGATAAGATATATATGTATTGTATATATATATGTATGTATATATATGTATGTATGTATATGTATGTATATATATATAATAGTATGTAATATAGATATATGTATGTATATATATATATGTATGTATAGATATATATGTATGTATAATATATCTATGTATATAATATTGAGTGTATATATGTATATATATATATATATGTAATATAGATTATCGTATATATTACTGTTATGTGTATATCCCTATGTGTAAGTATATATAGTCCTATATATAATATATATGTATCTATATTATGTTATGTGTATATATATATGTGTATATATATATATATATTATAATATTATATATATATATATGTATAGGATTATATAGATATATATATATGTATATATATATATATAATATGATATATATATATATATATATAGTATATATGATATATATATAGTTGGTTGATAATATATATATATATAATATATATATATACGTATATATATATATATATATATATAATGTATATATCTATACTATGTGGATATATATTCTAGTGATATATATATATATATATATATGTATATATATATACTATATATATATGTTACATATTTATAATATATATATATATATATATATATATGTATATATAATATATAGGTAGATATATATGTATATATATATATATATATATGTATATATATATATATATAGTATATCTATATATGTCTATATATATTATATATGTATATGTATATATGTATATATGTATATGTATCTATGTAGATATGTATATAGTATATATATATGTAATATATATAGATATGTATATATATATATATATATAGTATATTATATGTATATGTATATATGTATATGTATATTATATGTATATATGTATATGTATATATATATGTATATGTATATTATATATGTGTATATGTATATATGTATATGTAGATGTATATGTATATATGTATAGATATATATGTATAGTATATGGTATATGTAGATGTATATAGTATATGTATATATATATGTATATGTCTATGTATATGTATATGTTATATGTAATGTATATGTATATATATTGTATATGTATATGTATATGTATATATATGTATATGGTATATGTATATATATATATATATGTATATGTATATATCTATATATGTATATATGGTATTATATATATATGTATAATATATATATATAGATATATATATATATGTATATGTATATATTATATATATATATATATATATTATGTATATGTATATATAGTATATATATAATATGTATATGTATATATATATGTATATGTAGTATTTATATATATATATTGTATTCATGTAGCTATATATATTATATATAGATGTATTATATATATATATGTATATATATATATATATGTATATATATATATATGTATATGTATATATATATGTATATATGTAGATATATATATATGTATATATGTATTTATATATAGTATATATAATGGTATATATATATATATATGTATTATATATATATATATGATATATATATATATCTATATGTATAATATATATATATATGTATATATATATATATATATGATCTATATGATATACTATATGTATATATATTATATATATGTATATACCTATATATATATTATATATATATCTATATATATATGTATATATATTATATATACTATATATATGTATATATATGTATATATATATATAGATATATGTATATAATATATATATATGTATATATATATATATATATGTAATATATATATATATGGTGTATATAATGTATAGGTATATATATATATATGTATATCTATAGCTGTATATATATATATATGTATATGTATATTGTATATGATATATATATAATGATAACTGTATATATGTATACGTATATATGTATATATGTATATGTATGTATATAACGGTATATGTATGTATGTATATGTATGTATGTATATGTATGTATGTATATGTATGTATGTATATGTATGTATATATATATGTATGTATATATATATGTATGTATATATATATATGTATGTATGTATATATGTATGTATGTATATATGTATGTATGTATATATGTATGTATGTATATAGTATGTATGTATGTATATGATATGTATGTATATATATGTATGTATATATGTAGATGTATGTAGTGTATATATATATGTATGTATGATATATATGTGTATGTATATAGATATGTGTGTCTATATATATATGTGTGTGTGTATATATATATATGTGTGTATATATATATATGTATATATATATAATGTATATATATGTATATGTGTGTGTGTCGATAGTATACAATATGATGTATTAATAAATAAATAAAATAAATAAATAAATGTGTGATATGGTTGGAAAAAATTTTTAAATTTAAAATAATGTGTAATCATAAATGGTTACAAACACTATATAATAACATTAAATGTAATGATAAGTTTTGTACATATTAGGTTGTATATATTACTATTTCAACTTATAATTAATATAAAAATATATCTAAAAATTAAATATAATATTTTTAGATTTATTAGGTTTGTATTATGTATATATGTCAAAATATAAGTTCATTATCATAAATTAATGCAAAAACCAAGCATTTGTTAAATGTTTCAATTACTCATACAGACACCTAATTATCACTCTCGTCTCCCTGTTCAATCTATGAGCAACAATGATAGGAGTGTGTGTAATGTGCGTATAAAGTGTCTGAGCACCAAATACGTCCTTAAGGGCATGATAGGGGGCTGAAACTTGTCGCATTAGGAAATAAAACAAAAAGCCACCTCTACCTTCAAGTCATGGGTCACTAATCAAAAGCACTTAGGCAGAGCAGGGGTTGCTGTGGTGATAGTGGGGTTGGGTGTGGGGAGAGATGGTCATTTATCACCGGCTCTTTCATAGTGAGGCTGAGCGGAAAAGACAGCGCAGACTCTGCAGACAAACGATTTAAACGCCAACAATAAAGAGAATTAATCAGCACTGATTACCTGACTCTCACAAGCCGATAATGGAGGCTTAGAGAAAACAAGGGAGAGGGAGGACGAAATATGGCCAGTAGGAAAGACGGAGCCAGATCAGAGGAGCAAAAATGTGTACAATAGAGTTAGGAGGATCCTTTCACTCTGAACGGACTTGCTCTTCAAACATATGTCATTTTTCGCTTCATTTTTCTATTATTCTATAAAATAAACCACTTAAATGAGTGCCATGTCCGAAGAGGCAAGCCGCATAGCAGAGTCTTGTATTAACCACTTGAATGGCTGTCTCTACCCTTGAAGTCCGTCAAATATGGTGATTCAGAAACTCAGCTCGGGCTGATGGATTAAACAACTGAATGAATTGGATTCTTCTTGCTGTGCAACACCAGCTAATCATTCCCCACACACAGCAATAAAACGCACCTCCAGCACAGTCACATGCTCATACTCTCTATTCAGCTCACCAATCACTGCCACATCTGATTTTGATATCTAAGATGACAAGGATTGGCCATTTATACTGGCTGTCTGGTAACCAAAACCATCAAGTAAAACAGAGACTGTGATAAATCACCCACATCTGCCCTTTTATGCCCAATATCAGAAACTACATGAGGCCTATTGTCCCCAGATTAAAGATTCACTTTATTAAGAATAATTTTTTGTGTTTCAGATGCGAAGACTTTAATCTGTTTAAGCACTGGTGGTGTTTTAAAAATCCACACTACCCATTCGAGAGTTCTGAGTTATGTTTGTATCATGATCTGTGTCTCATATTTTAAGGTTACCCAAAACATGAAGCCCATTGACGATTACCCTTACCTATTCATGTTAATCATTTGCCTTTGAAATAGCACCCATGGCGGTCACTCCCATTGCCACAAACCTCCCATAAAGACTTCCCTGGTGCTCATTGGGTTAAACTGGTGCCATAACAGGTCTAAATGAACACTCTTAATGATAGGGACTCTGATGGGTGAACTTTAATCCAAACCCAGTTGCTACTGATCAACTGGGGAGAAGGAACAGAGGATTTCTTTGTGTGTACGTGTGCATGTGTTTATATTGTGCAGTAATTGCTATGTTTCTCTGGTTTATTGGTCTCTTAACCTTGGGCTGACAGCTACTGAGTAGTGTGGGGTTTCGTGTTGCTAAGATGACAACGGCCTCTGAGTTCAGGAGTGTGCTGGCATGTAGGATATACCCCACTGCGGCTTTGGCCAAAATCACCTATAAAATAAAAAGGCAATAGAAAACGAGAGTCAGTGATGGAAATCGAAACGCTGTTACTTTTTGAAGATTTAGAGGTTATTAAGACCATCAGGGTGGTTTAAAATGGGTGGGCCTTGGGGAGGGCCCCCATCGCCCAGATATATGGTAGGCTATATGTTTTTCCCAACCCTTCAGTACAGCTAAGGTATACCTTTATCAAAACTTAAAATGTGTTCTTTTGATTTCAACTGATATTATATCAAATATATAATTTAGCATTATCATTCAAGGATTATATACATTTGTAGCATAACATTACCACATAACGTCACATTTTTTAAAGCAAGAATCAAGATTGTAAGAGCTACAAGTTACTTTTTCTTTACACAGACATGGATTCAATTGTTGTGAATTTAATAAAAGTAATACTAATAATATAAGTAATAAAAAAAATCCAGTTAATTTTAATATAGAACATTCATTAGAAGAAGTTAAACTTACATTCACAATAGTCATGAAATGCATAGAAATAAGACAAATTTAGGAATGCTACCACAAGGGATACAATGAGGCATTTATGGAAATGGGAAATAATTGAACTGAATGTAGAAACGTGAAGCTTATAAACCGCTTTTACTGCAAAAGCACATTACATTATATTTCTCTTACAATCGTTCTGTCTATGATTTGAGCTGTTGTTCTTGTTTTTTTATTGACAAATTGGATGTAACTATAATTTTCACACTAAAAATTATATACTTTTATGTTTTAATGGTTTACTAGATTTGCCCCATTCACTTATTCATTTATAAGTAGCACACTGTAACTCAGTAACAAGTGAAAAGAGGACAAGGAAATTTTTAATTTATGACAATTAGCACTGTCCTGTTGATTGGAACTTATCCTGTTTATTGGAAGCTGGAATATTTCTGGCAGTATGGGTTACCCAGCATTGCTTGCAGCTGTGGTCAAATCCAACCAAATTTGATCTGATTTCTTGCTAGGACTGTAAAATGTTTTAAACAGGTTTAGAGGGTATTTGTAAATGATTAAGTTTACATTTACTGTAATATTGCAAATTACAAATGCAATATTGCATATGCAGTATTAGTATGCAATATTATACGATGTATTAAACGTAATATTATATATAACAGCAGATTAAGAATAATTTACCTGTTTTTAAGTACTTAAGGTTGGGGACTCGTTGGTTGCTTTCATCACTGGTCTCCAGGACCGCACAGTGTTTTCTAAGTTTCCCCCGATGATAGCACTGGCTTACCTGTGTTACTTTTACATTTTCCTTTGAATAAAAAAATAATAAAAAAAAAACTGATGAGCATTATCTCTAAGTACAACTTCTCAGACTCAACGCTCATTAAAGAGGTATAGATTATATTACAGCTCCTCTCTGGCATTAGCAATTCCTCACACTGCATAACACAGTACCCAAATAAATACAAGGATATTTACAGCAGCTTTTATGACAAACATTATTCTCATGGTTAGTTAATGATGTAAACAAGTGACTTGTAATGGCTGTTAGGTCATGCACAGAAAACTATTAATAAAAGTGTGCATGATGCAGCTGCAAGCAGCAGAATGTAATCTTATTTCCTATTTGTAATGAAAGAGGGAAAGAAAGAGTGAGAGAGGGATACCAGACATGAGGAAAATAGCAAATGGGCGTAACTCCCGACTGAGTGACTAATGGGAGGATAGAGGCCGAGGGCCTCATAGAGAAAGAAAGGCGAGGAGTCCATCTGTTCTGCTCTCTCCTTGTTTAACCCCCTCTACTTTCTAATAACTATCTCCTCGCTTTGACTTCAGTTTCATGATGAGATACGGACACACACATAAACATGATGCAGAACACCATTCCAATTAGAATTACATTAAAAGAGATTTCTTGATTAACATCAAGCTAAACAGAATAAGCATGACAGCCTTGGCAAGTGCAGGAAATGACGTTCATTGTGGGCTGGGCTGCACAGTTAGGTCCTGATGGCAGGCATCACTCAAGAGATACAAAAAAAGAACAATGAGAAAAAAAAGGAAGAGAAGAGAAGAGAAGAGAAGAGAAGAGAAGAGAAGAGAAGAGAAGAGAAGAGAAGAGAAGAGAGGGAGAGAAGAGAAGAGAAGAGAAGACGACGATTAAATGGAAGGATAGACGACGTCTATTCCAGAGCTAACTGAATAGCCGAATTGGCGAGACTGTCTTTTCTGAGACCTTATTAAATTCTCCCAATTAGTGTGAAGACATAAAATAACTGCTTCCAATTTCAGTATGTCACTCATAGGGCTGGATCCCGCTCCAGGGAAACAAAACAATTTAAACTACGGTCCTCCTCGCTTTGTGTCCGGCCTCTCTTTTATGCCATATATGATGCGGCCATTCTTTCGCTCGCCCTCGCGACGATACATCAACTCCCTGCGACCCCGGTGACTTTGATAAACGCCCTTCTCAAGAGAAACGTGAGCTTAAAAAACAGCCGTCTCCACTTTCCTATTTTTTCGCAGGAGCCCTCGTCTCTTCTTCACCGGACAGTATTTCACCGCGAGCTGCGGAGCCTCCCACATCTAAATTCAAGCCGTCCCTCGAACTCGGTTGCTTGTTCGGTTAAAAATAGTAAATCCATCCTTGGTTAGGTTGTATATATTACACATATTTCATATAATATTTTTAGATTTATTAGGTTTGTATTATGTATAAATGTCAAAATATAAGTTCATTATCATAAATTAATGCAAAAACCAAGCATTTGTTAAATGTTTCAATTACTCATACAGGACACCTAATTATCACTCTCGTTCTCCCTGTTCAATCTATGAGCAACAATGATAGGAGTGTGTGTAATGTGCGTATAAAGTGTCTGAGCACCAAATGTGTTTTTGGGGGTGTTATGGGGCTGGATGTTGTTTGTTTAGTTAGGATATAAAAAAAAGCCACCTCTACCTTCAAGTCCATGGGTCACTAATCAAAAGCACTTAGGCAGAGCAGGGGTTGCTGTGGTGATAGTGGGGTTGGGCGTGGGGAGAGATGGTCATTTATCACCGGCTCTTTCATAGTGAGGCTGAGCGGAAAAGACAGCGCAGACTCTGCAGACAAACGACCAACAATAAAGAGAATTAATCAGCACTGATTACCTGACTCCTCACAGCCGATAATGGAGGCTTAGAGAAACAAAGGGAGAGGGAGGACGAAATATGGCCAGTAGGAAAGACGGAGCCAGATCAGAGGAGCAAAAATGTGTACAATAGAGTTAGGAGGATCCTTTCACTCTGAACGGACTTGCTCTTCAAACATATGTCATTTTTCGCTTCATTTTTCTATTATTCTATAAAATAAACCACTTAAATGAGTGCCATGTCCCAGAGGCCAATAGCAGAGTCTTGTATTACCACTGAATGGCTGTCACTACCTTGAAGTCCGTCAATATGGTGATCAGAACTCAGCTCGGGCTGATGGATTAAACAACTGAATGAATTGGATTCTTCTTGCTGTGCAACACCAGCTAATCATTCCCCACCCACAGCAATAAAACGCACCTCCAGCACAGTCACATGCTCATACTCTCTATTCAGCTCACCAATCACTGCCACATCTGATTTTGATATCTAAGATGACAAGGATTGGCCATTTATACTGGCTGTCTGGTAAGCTAACCATCAAGTAAAACAGAGACTGTGATAAATCACCCACATCTGCCCTTTTATGCCCAATATCAGAAACTACATGAGGCCTATTGTCCAGATTAAAGATTCACTTTATAAGGATAATTTTTTTGTTTCAGATGCGAAGACTTTAATCTGTTTAAGGCTGGTGGTGTTTTAAAAAACAATTATTCTAGAGTTCTGAGTTATGTTTGTATCATGATCTGTGTCTCATATTTTAAGGTTACATCAAAACATGAACCCATTGCGATTACCCTTACCTATCATGTTAATCATTTGCTTTGAAATAGCACATGGCGGTCACTCCATTGCCACAAACCTCCCATAAAGACTTCCCTGGTGCTCATTGGTTAAACTGCCATAACAGGTCTAAATGAACACTCCTTAATGGACTCTGATGGGTGAACTTAATCCAAACCCAGTTGCTACTGATCAACTGGGGAGAAGGAACAGATGGATTTCTTTGTGTGTACGTGTGCATGTGTTGTATATTGTGCAGTAATTGCTATGTTTCTCTGGTTTATTGGCTCTTAACCTTGGGCTGACAGCTACTGAGTAGGTGGGGTTTCTGTTGCTATGACAACGGCTCTGAGTTCAGGAGTGTGCTGGCATGTAGGATATACCCCACTGCGGCTTGGCAAAAATCACCTATAAAATAAAAAGGCAAAGAAAACGAGAGTCAGTGAGAAATCGAACGCTTTACTTTTAAGGATTTAGAGGTTATTTAAGAGGGCTGGTTTAAATGGGTGGGCCTTGGGGAGGGTCCCCACGGCCCAATATATGTAGGCTATAGTGTTTCCCAACCCATCAGTACAGCTCAGGTATGCCTTTATCAAACTTAAAATGTGTTCTTTTGATTTCAACTGATATTATATCAAATATATAATTTAGCATTATCATTCAAGGAATTATATACATTTGTAGCATAACATTACCACATAATCAACATTTTTTAAAGCAAGAATCAAGATTGTAAGAGCTACAAGTTACTTATTTCTTTACACAGACATGGATTCAATTGTTGTGAATTTAATAAAAGTAATATAATTAATATAAGTAATAAAAAAAAATCCAGTTAATTTTAATATAGACATTCATTAGAGAAGTTAAACTTACATTCACATATCATGAAAATGCATAGAAATAAGACAAAATTGATGGAATGCTACCACAATATAATGAGGCATTTATGGAAATGGAAATAATTTAACTGATGTAGAAACGTGAAGCTTATAATTTTATAAAAGCACTTACATTGATTTTTCTCTTACAATTGTCTATGATTTGAGCTGTTGTTCTTGTTTTTTATTGGACAAATTGGATGTAACTATAATTTTCACACTAAAAATTATATACTTTTATGTTTTAATGTTTACAGATTTGCCCCATTCACTTTCATTCAAAGTAGCACACTGTAACTCAGTAAAGGAAAAAGAGGGACAAGGAAATTTTTAATTTTATGACAATTAGCACTGTCCTGTTGATTGAACTTATCCTGTTTATGGAAGCTGGAATATTTCTGGCAGTATGGGTTACCCAGCATGCTTTGCAGCTGTGGTCAAATCCAACCAAATTTGATCTGATTTCTTGCTAGGACTGTAAAATGTTTTAAACAGGTTTAGAGGGTATTTGTAAATGATTAAGTTTACATTTACTGTAATATTGCAAATTACAAATGCAATATTGCATATGCAGTATTAGTATGCAATATTATACGATGTATTAAACGTAATATTATATATAACAGCAGATTAAGAATAATTTACCTGTTTTTAAGTACTTAAGGTTGGGGACTCGTTGGTTGCTTTTCATCACTGGTCTCAGGACAGTGTTTCTAGTTTCCCCCCGATGATAGCACTGGCTTACCTTTGTTTACTTTTACATTTTCCTTGAATAAAAAAATAATAAAAAAAAACTGATGAGCATTATCTCTATGTACAACTCAGACTCAACGCTCATTAAAGAGGTTATAGATTATATTACAGCTCCTCTCTGGCATTAGCAATTCCTCACACTGCATAACACAGTACCCAATAAATACAAGTATATTTACAGCAGCTTTTATTGACAAACATTATTCTCATGGTTAGTTAATGATGTAACAAAGTGACTTGTAATGGCTGTTAGTCATGCACAGAAACATATTAATAAAAGTGTGCATGATGCAGCTGCAAGGCAGCAGAATGTAATCTTATTTCCTATTTGATAATGAATGAGGGAAAGAGTGAGAGAGGGATACAGACAGAGGAATAGCAAATGTGCGTAACCGACTGAGTGACTAATGGGGGATAGAGGCCGAGGGACATAGAGAAGAAAGGCGAGGGAGACCATCTGTTCTGCTCTCTCCTTGTTTAACCCCCTCTACTTTCTAATAACTCTCTCGCTTGACTTCAGTTTCATGATGAGATACGGACACACACATAAACATGATGCAGAACAGCCATTCCAATTAGAATACATTAAAAGAGATTTCTTGATTAACATCAAGCTAAACAGAATAAGTATGACAGCCTTGGCAAGTGCAGGAAATGACGTTCATCTGTGGTCTGGACTGCACAGATGGGCCTTGATGGCAGGCATCACTCAGGAGATTGAAGGAAATGACGTTGATAAAAAAAAAAAGAAGAGAAGAGAAGAGAAGAGAACCAAAAAAAACGGAAGAGAAGAGAAGAGAAGAGAAGAGAAGAGAAGAGAAGAGAAGAGAAGAGAAGAGAAGAGAAGAGAAGAGAAGATTTAAAATGGAAGGGATAGACGATCTATTAGGCTACTGAATAGCCGAAATTGAGACTGTCTTTCTGAGACCTTATTAAATTCCCCAATTAGTGTGAAGACATAAATAACTGCTCCCAATTTCAGTATGTCACTCAAGGGCTGGATCCAGCTCCAGGGAAACAAAACAATTTAAATTACGGTCCTCTCGCTTTGTGTCCGGCCTCTCTTTTAATGCCATAATTATGCTGCCATTCTTTCGCTCGCCCTCGCGACGATACATCACCTCCTGCGACCCCGGTGATAAACGCCCTTCTCAAGAGAAACGTGAGCTTAAAAAACAGCCGCTGTCCACTTTCCTATTTTTTTCGCAGGAGCCCTCGCTCTCTTCTTCACCGTGACAGTATTTCACCGCGAGCTGCTGAGCCCCCACATCTATAATTCACGCGTCCCTCGACTCGGTTGCTGTCGGTAAAAATAGGAAATCCATCATGGAGACAAATGGTCGTTAAATGAAGCCCCGCGCAGCAGATAGGCAAAGCGGCAGATGAGGTTTAATTGTCTCTGCGTGCTTATATGAAATCAGTTCATGACCGTGGCGATATGACCGAGGGCCTTTAGAGGTTGAGGGGCATATTCTTTAGGGCTACATAGTGTCAGCGAATAATTAAAAGCCTTTTAATATTGGGGCATGTGAAATGGCAGCAGCTATGGTTACTTTTTTGGTCTATCGCGGACTAAGATGGTACATAAGGATGAATTTTTTAATATCGGGGCATGTGAAATGGCAGCAGCTATGGTTACTTTTTTGGTCTATCGCCGACTATGGGTTACACCAACATCAGTAGTTTTATGAATAATTATTAACGGTGCCTATGGGAATCGACCACTTTTTTGGTCTATCGCCGACTAAGATGATACATAAGGATGAATTGTATGTGTAGGTTATGTGTATGTATTTGAGTGGTTTTGGTAGTTTCTTTTTTATGGTAAGTGTGTTCACTGCATTGAATACAAAATTTTCTTCTATGAAACATTAAGATTCATGGAAATTTTGTCACATTTGCAGCGTATATGGAGGTCAGACAGTCTAAACTAAAATACACATCAGGTAAAATGAATAGGTTTAAAATGAGCATGAGTTAAAGTGGTTAAGCTACTGATAGACAATATAAAATACACATGATGTCATGAAATATGTCACAGACAATTTCTTAATAGCTGATGTCAGAAATATGTGATATTGTTTTTATGTAAGATATGTGGTTTTATGATTAATTATTAACGGTGCCTATGGGAATCGTACCCAAAGATATAAATTTGGACATGTATAATTCCTCTAATTGTAGTAGGCTACCAAAAGTACATCCATTGAGACATGAATTACAAGTTATAAAAATGTTTTAAATATATGATCAGAACATGATAAGCCTGAAAGATGAATAGCAATTAGCGATATGTTCATTTTAAAGAGCTTAAAAAGACAAATTGGTCTTTTTAGAGAGGCTCTAATGAAGAACGTACTACCATACCATTAGAGGGCACTGGCCATGTGGGGGAAGAGAGGCGGGGTCAGTTTCCTGCAGTGAGACCTAAGGTAAAATTCTCTGCATTACATCACATATGTAAATATCACACACATGCAGCAAAATACTAAATGCCAGAAGTGTTTTGTGCAGCGATAAGGGGTTGAACCACTACCATTCGCAGCCAGACCTGACCCTGGGAAATATAATCCAAGCATGAGCAGTTTGTTTGCATCGTAGCATGCTAAATTGAGCCATATTATCTACTTAATAAAATATACAACATGCTTTAACAAAAGCTGAAAATTAAAAGTGATGTTCCAATCATACAAGCATACGTTCCTGTTAGAAATGGGCTGAATAAAGTTAGAAACCATTACCAGCATGGGCCTTATTTTGCACAAAAAGAAAAAAAAACTGATGTGATTGTGATGAAGAAATAATTGCCATACTTAAATCTGCAAATGTATATTGTGGTTTGTGCTTAATTAAGACAAGAGCTTAGGCTTTCTCTCTGTGTGTGTGTTTGTGTGTGTCTGTGAAGGCGAGTGCACATGAATGCATTATTCATGGATCAGTTTAAATAGGAATTTTAGGCTGTACAGCAGCCTTTTAAATCTCCCATCAGTCTATCATCCTCTGATTCAAGACAGCACTTCATCACCTACCTGAGAAGGGAAAAGAGCGGGAAGGAGAGAACAAAAGAAAGACAGAGAGAGATCTTTTTGTCTGTCAAGCTGACAGGCTGCAGTTGCTGTGGCAACTCCGTAACATCTTTCTCTGTCAGTCGGGAGGAAATGAGCTGCCATGTAGCCTGTCGACCATCTATCACTCTACACTTAAATGTGCACACATACACACGCGTTTATTCTTGCTCTCACACACAAACGCTACATCATGTTGCGGGCTATCAGTGTTTTTTAGCAATATGTTTGTATTTTGCTCTTATTGATTAAACCTTTTCAAACTGAAGTTTTCAGAGAGAAAGAGAGAGAGGAGGAGCAAGATATGGGGAGAAAGAAAGACAGAGGGGGAGGAGAGGTATAATGAGCTTAATAACATGCTTCCCCCTGCTGTTGTCAAAATAATTACAATGTGCTCTTGTGTAGCTCATTATCATAATGCATTTAGAATGAGTATGCAATGTCATTCAGAGGGCAGCTTCTCTCAGACACAGAGGGAGTCTGTAAGCATAAAACTGCCCTGTCAGCAGCTGGAAGACTCCCCCAATAGGTGGCAGAGCTATAATGGTGCAGCATTAACTTCTGCCGTGCTGACAGTGCTCTCTCTTTGAGCTACATAAAACACAGAGGAGAAAAAGAGATAGACAAGGAGAGAGTGAGAAAGCTTTGGGAGTGACAGCTAGGGCAGGAGGACATGAGGGAAAGCATAAGGTAAAGTGAAAATGAGACTGAAGAGAAGGAAGAGTGCAGGACGCAGGAATGAGACCCCTGGCCCAAAGGGCTCCTGGAAGTCCGATGTCCCCTGTGCCATGTGTAGAGCAGCCTGTCTTTTACACAAACAAGTACACAGACACACACACACAGACACACACACATACACACACACACACACACACACACACACACACACAAACACATACGTTTACCAATCTATTTAAAAGTGTGCATAGCAAAGGCTTCTATTGTTTATATATAAACATAAATTCTATTTTGATATATCATATATTAAAAATTAATTGTTTTCAATGCAAATGCAGTAAGTGAATTTAGGCATCACAACTTTATAATGTACAGCATTTAAAAAGGGATATTCATGTTGAGATTTGCAAAACATTATATTTAACAGTGTTGTTAAATTATAAGTTAAATATCCACTATTGACAGATTGAATAAATAAAATCTGTAATACTGGCTGATAATCAGTATGATCACAATATATTGTGTATCCCTAATAGATATTAGCTAGAACATTTAACATAGATAGATAGATAGATAGATAGATAGATAGATAAGCTGAATTATTAACATTCGTACTAAATGTAAACAAAAATAAAACAATATTTACATTATGCAAATATTATATTATAAAATTGTATGTTTTAAGTCTACACATGTAGGGGATTGGTGAATATATAGGAATAACTGAATATATATATATATATATATATATATATATATATATATATATATCACAACAATATATAATATATATATATATATATATATACACTCACACAATAAGCCTGAAAGATGAATAGCAATAGAGTTCATTGTAAAGAGCTCAAAAAGACAAAGATATACAGTATATGGATATATATATATTTTTTTAAAATAGATATGGTTATATATTTAAAGCATAAATATGTGTGCATTCATTTATTTAATGTATGAATAATTTTTGCTATTGATGATGTTCCTAAGAGAAGGTTTTGTTAGGTTATCTGGTGGGAACAAATTTGTCCTCAAATTAAAGCCAAGTAAACCCACACATGCACATTTGCACACAGAGATAAACATTTGCAAATAACATGAGCATTTTATTTCTACAGTAGCCTATTTCCAGCATCCATATCCTTCATCCACTCCAGTCAGTTTGTTTGTGTGTGTGTGTGTGTGTGTGTGTGTGTGTGTGCCGAATGGAAGCCGATAAAGCGACAGCTGTCAGAATGATGGAGTGTCTGTCAGACAGGATGTGAGTGGCGAATGAGTTCAGTGCTGCTGCCTGCATCATTGACTCACATCTTTCAAGTCATTCAGAGACACATGATGCAATGAAACTGAGACCCTCACAGAACTCTTAGAATCTGTCTCTCATTTGCATAGGACACGTGTTTAGCTACTGAGCCCCTACAATGTTTAGCTACTGAGCCCCTTCTCATAGTCATTTTCAATATTCATTCTGTTTAAATTTAATTATTTACAACGACACTAACTGTTGTATGTCCCTTCAGCCATAAGAGAGAGAAGGACTACCCATACAAACTGCCCCATGCAGGCCCCTTGAATTTTAGCAGTAGCCCTGATGCAAAGACTAATTATTTACAAGCAGTGAAGATTAAGTAGCAAATGAGAATTACAGATAATTCCATCCATTGATATTAGTGTTCACAGAAAGCCAGATGATCTATCCTGTTTAAAGGAATTTGTTACACTAAATAGCTAAATTCAGACATAAGTAGATTAACTGTGAATGTAATGTTGTTGTTTTTTTTTTTTGGACATGGAATAAGTATTATTGTTTTGTTTTTAATCTTACCCACCTAAAATCAAAACATGGTTAAACCTGTTTCTAGTCAATTAGTTAGTAGCTCCTGATAGTAGCCTATATTCCCCATCTAAATGCTGACAAATCTTCATAGTCCTAAATAAGGTCTCTAGTGCCACCTAATGGAAAATTGACAAAGGACTGTGCACGTCAAAATCTAATTATCATGAGCGCTCCTTTTTATTATTTACCTGTCCATGTCCTGTTTTTTATTTTATCTGGAGTGTCGTAGACATATGCTAGTAGTAATTAAAAATATTAGTAGCCTATTAGTAACAAAGCAGATTTACATCTAAAATACAAATTTATAATAAATAAATAAAGAGAAAGAAAAAGAAAAGCTTGAAAACAGCTGCCCAATAATCGTTTTTTTAAAACCAACGTTGGAGAGAAGGGAGTTGGCAAAATAAACATTTACAAAATTAAAACGAAAAATTATGACAATAGATTAGGCCTACTCCTAGACAGACCTACAAACAAAACAAATAATACTGCCAGTTTATCATTATAATGGACAGATTTAACTTACAATTTATCTCGAATTACTGTTGCTAATGTGACAACAATAGTGAAGGAATCCATAACAGTCATTCAACTGCATGACATTTTCACCATGATTCTCTTCCCTTTAACCACTAGATGTCACACAACAACATTTAACGCAGACTAGGAAAACGCTGGGGGCGCGCTGCGCGCTGCCAGGTGAAAAGTTCAATGCGCGCCTCCGAGTGTGATGATGCGCGACCTCACATCAAACTATAATTCAGTTTGCCACGAGGTAGTAGATGCATCGCTTCCGACACGTAGTAGGCTGTTGCGATCGTCTAAATAAGGTCCTTACACTGAGGAATGTCAATAAACAAATGCTTCTGACTATTACAAACACTTAACCTTATGGACGGAATAGCTGTCTGCCCCCATTCATTTCAGCGTTTCACAGCGCGCCCAGACATTGCAACCACGAAATGCCTAACGAGAATGGGCCGTTTATATCTACTGGAGTATTATAATTTTAAGATGATGCCATGATTGAAAAAAACTGACAGGGTTCCACTAACTCTACTGCCATTTAGAATGTGATATCTCTCACGTGGAGTGTGAAAACCCATTCATGATGTTTTAAATTGCTAGATATGATCTCGAATACTCTCTTTACCAGAGGAAAGGTCTAAAAAATATTTTATACACAGCCTATATTTTAGACTGTGTGGTGAATTAAATCAGTTATTTAGCTACTTGTAATATTCAATAATAAAAACCCCATTGTTCGTTGTTCAAATTTTGTAAGTTTTTTTAAGAGATTAAATAAGTAATATATGCTAACAAAATAACTAGGAAAATTATTAAAGGAGTTTTCTTTAATGGGATGATGTATGTGCAAATGAATAGGTAATTTGGATATCTAAGAGATTTTTTTTGTTTGCCAGTAAGCTTTATTTGCTTTTTGCAGGTCATTTGTGAGGAGAGGAACTTTTTTATTCTTGAGACATTTGATTGGACAAAAATCTGTGCAATGCTGAAGGAGTCATCAATTTTTTCAGCCCATTTACACAGAATGTAAAATAATATAGAATTTAAATGCATATATCTGCTTAAGGATTGTTTTATTCAGTTTTGAGAATACAGTAGCATATGACTTAAATGCTAATAGATATAAACCAAAAAATCTTGGACTAAAATTTCCAATTTATGAAATCTTTATGGTCAAAGTTCAACCCAGAACCATGTGGGATGGCAAAGGGTGGGATCTCTTTCATTTTTAGGAATTAAATTTCTTATGCAAACCACATTAAACAAACACATCTGTGTTTTATGTGTTTGGAATTGCCATTCTGCACATTGTTTGATACTCAAACCGGATGAAAACAGACCTACAAGTACTCATAAGTCCTGTTAATTGCCATAATTATGAAGTGACGACACTGTGATTAAATTACTGCAGCACCAGCTGCTCTGAACCAGTCACGTGAGACATTCTGGGCATGTGTGTTTGTGTGTGTGTGCAATGCAGTGACTGCAACCTTGACCTGTTATCATGAAGTTCATGCTGTCATTTCCCCAAGATGTAATTTATGTGTATACAGAAAACCAACAAGAATCTAGGATGCACACAGGCACATGCACGTCAACACAATGGCAGACTCTTCCTCTTGTGTAGATTACAGAAGTTGACTGAAAAATAATGCAAATGTGACTTTTGTTAGACTGACAGGAAGGGTCGTGCACCTTTGCCCTACATGCGTCACAGAGAAATAGTTTATCAGCCACCTTTACAAAGTTATACACAGACACACATGCACTGACAAAGACGAAGGTGTGAGGACTGATAAAAGTAATGCAGTGGTCAGCATGCAGACAGATTCTTCCGTTGAATGCACAGGCTTCCTGTTCTAATTCCACAAATTCTCCCCTTTCACACTCCAAATGAACATATGGAGAGCACTAATGAAGAGAATAAACTGTGTTGGCTTGAGCCAACTTGTAGTTGAAATACAGTCTGTCCCAATAAGAACGTCTCCATTAGTTTCTGACCATCTGGTAATTTGTGTTTACACATGGAAATAGATCAATTAATCAGATTCATTTTCTTTTCCATTTTTAAAGGAACAGTTCACCCAAAAATTAAAATTTGCTGAAAATGTACTCACTCTTAGACCAGATGTAGACAAGTTTGTTTCTACACTGAAACAGATTTAGAGAAATTTGGGATTACATCACTTGCTCACCAATGGATCCTCTGCAGTGAGAGTCCAAACTGCTAATAAAAACATCACAATAATCCACAAGCAATCCACACGACTCCAATCCATCAATTAATATCATGTGAAGTGAAAATATTAGTGTTTGTAAGGAACAAATCCATTATTTAGGTGTTTTAACTTTAAACCATTGCTTCTGGCCAAAGTCCATAATCCATAATAATGCTTCCTCCTGTGAAAAAGTCCATGCCCTGTTCTCCTCTCACATCAAAAACCACCGACATACTAGAACTGTTTTGAAGACTCAATAGAGGACATGTATTTTATCAAGAGTTTGAAGTTAAAAAGGTCTTAATGATGGATTTGCTTATTACAAACTTACTTGTCGATTACTGTGATGCTTTTATCAGCTGTTTGAATTCTCGTTTTCTCAGTTCTTTGTCGTATCTATGAAGTACACTTCATATTATACAGCGTGACTCTTAATTTTACTCGCTTCTTAATGATATGCACCGTGAAGATATTTGAGCTGGGCCAACATTGTGCTGTGTATCTGAGGATCGATGAGTGGTCTTAAGTTTATCTGATTTTCCACTGGCTGGACCCGGGACAGATCGATGGGACTCTGCCTATGTCAAGTTGACCTTTTCAGGGCATTAGCGACCGGCCGTCCCCTGGGCACCCCTACTGTTCCTGTGTCACACTCTGAGTGACACCGGTCCGTTCAGCTCAAACACAAAGTCCGGCTGGACGTCTATATTGCTCTGTCGCGGCAGTGACAGAGATTGGCTGCAGTATTTGTGAGCTGTCCTTTGCTACTGACACTTTGCCGATGAATGCAGGCTAATTTATGCAGCCAAATCTCCTCTGTGCAAAAATGAAAGCTAATTGAGTCATTACCTGCTAATTCAAGGCAGGATTGCTTGTGTAAATTGGCTTACTTTGTAAAGCCATGTCCCAATAATCTCTTTATCTTGTCTCTCTCTCTTTGTAGCTAAAACTAAAGGTTTTTAGACTCACTTGTATACATTTTCCCCATTTTGTTTTAATGTTAATTTAATTAAATTTTCTTACTGTATATCATGATTGTAACTCATCAGGGCACTGCATTTACAAGTCATATTAATGTTTTTCAAAGTGCCTCTAACTTTTTTAAAAGTAAAAGACTTTTTCATTTTCTTTACTACATTGTATGTGATTGAATTATTGTGTCAGCTGCAATCATGATGTTAAATGTTCGTTTTAGTTCATTTTAGTCATATTGCTGGAGGCTTTTCCTATCCATACTGAACAGAAATGATGGCTTATCATACTGATAAATCAGTATGCTTCTGGTACAGAAAGAGCAATAATGATAATAAAAAACTAAAAGGAAACTTCCATCTAAAGTGATATCTAAGAAAATACACATTTATCAAAACAATTCATACTTATAGGACCAAGAACATTATCTTCTTATATTTCACAATCTCAGAAAATAATTATTTAATTATTCACAGGCTAATGTCTGCGGCACTGCATCATTCATTATGAATCTCAACAGTTTGTTTATGAATCGATGTGGACTTTTCCAGAAGGACAGTCACACTGTCATCATCAAGATAAATTAAGATGTTTCTGCATAGCTAATGAATCCAAAGCTATCACCAGTACTTCGGTAATAGGGTCTACAACTCTATCTACACACACACAATGTGTGTATGTGTGGGGGTGTGTGTAGATAGAGTAGATAGAGTTGTTGCAATAAACAACTCTAACTGCATTTTTCAGACTGTTGTGGTTTCCAGTGGAATTGAATGTAATGATCTTTTCTCTTCCGTGAGTCTTGCTGAAATAAAACTGTCCATTTCTCTTCCTCCGTGGTTTCTTATGGGAATAAACACAGTGATTTGTCTTTCTTTTGTGGTTTTAGTGAGTAAAAAGTGAGTCTAACATCTGACACCCACCCTGACCCTATTACTGAAGTACTGAAAGTACTGAAAGGCCCCTAGACTAAAACACTTTCATTTGCTATTATCAAGCAATTGAATTTTACAGCTCTCAAAAGACAAAAGTTTCTGGCTTTCACACAATGTCCAAATATTGTGTTAAATATTTATAAATACAAATATAGTTCATATTGGAATGCAGTGTGTATATAATGTTGGTACCCCTAAAAAACATGCTTAGTTTAGGTTTTTAATACAACTTATTGGGCATATCTTTAATATTTCAATGTAAAGTGTACATTAATTTCATGGTTTGATTACTTTAGAAATCAAAGTACATGTGACACTGAAGTCTGGAGTAATGACCGCTGAAAAAATCAATTTTGCCATCACAAGAATACATTAAATATTAAAATTGATTTTTATTATCTATTAATTACTTTTTTTTTTACTGTATATATGATCAAATAAATGCAGCCTCAATAAGGATAAGACATTAATACGTAAAGAAAAAAATCTTAATGAAATAAAACTTTTGAACAGTATTCATATTTGGGGAAAATACATGGTTTGACCTTTTCATTAATATATTTTCATGATAATTTCAATATTTGTATATATGGAAAACTTTGGAAAAAGACTTCAAGTGCTCGTTGTGATCTTAAATCACTTTGTTCTAAGCCTCTGCTCCTGCTGGTGATAAATGGGTGTGGATGTGACCTGGTTTGCCTGGTTGCCTTATAATGACTTATTTTAAGCCATGCTTAAAAACGGCCCAATAAAGCCACAAAGATATTGGGTCATGTTTTTGGATGGCTCCATAGGGACAAAAGGAGAAAGTTGAGGAGACAGAAAGAAAAAAAATCTCTTGTTCATTCCAAAATGTCTGTTCACTCATCTGGCCTTGCTAGGCTGAATATAAATGATAAATTGTCAAATGTACCTAAAGAATATTTGAAAGGGATTTTTTTCTCCCGTTTATAAGTATACAGTTGATAATGATTTTGCATGAGAGCAAGTCTCTGTTACTAAAGTACTTATGATATAGTTGGTTGCATGTAATTTGCAGCTAGCCTCATAAGTTCTCCTATGTCCTTAAATTAGTTAAGTACCGTATACTTTTCTTAAGCTTAATATGTAAATATATCATATTATGTTGAAGAATTTAACATTCACATACTGATAGATTAATGAAATCTTTCAATCACTCTCCGGCTAATATGACTATTTTGACGTGCAATATTATGATTGTAATTTGAAATGCCCTTTTGGTCTTGGTAAAATAAATCCATGGATAAGTAGTTGGACTGTCCTTTTTTGATATTAATGGATTTATTGAACTTACATGGTATGAAATATAACAGACCAAATTGGATGGGAGAGGAAGACATTGGCA
This sequence comes from Cyprinus carpio, assembly GCF_018340385.1. Classification (NCBI taxonomy): domain Eukaryota; kingdom Metazoa; phylum Chordata; class Actinopteri; order Cypriniformes; family Cyprinidae; genus Cyprinus; species Cyprinus carpio. Next base: position 12,713,490 of record NC_056590.1, on the reverse strand, counting down.
GACATAGTAATCAACTCAATACCCCAGTGACTGTGTCAAAAGATCATTGATCTGCACCACAGTTCTATTTTATCTTCTATTTTAATCAACAGCATTTCTCTTCATTTAAATTTCTGGCACTTTTAGGACAAAAAAGATGAGGAAAATCATTTTGAATCCCATTCAATCATAGCAGCCACGCAGGAGCTCTTCTGCATTATCAACATTACCTTAGTGTGTGATTTCATCTCTGCTGCTGATGAGTCTGCCAGAGATGGGATTTTAATCTCTTAATAACTGTGCTAACGTCTTTCTGCATCCCTGAACACATCTGTTCATGCTCACTAGTTAAACACACTTTGGAAGAAGACAGTGTACTTGAAAATGCTTTACATAATTTTTATGCAAGATTCGATTAGTTTGATTTTAAAGTGGAGACTGAGGAGTTAAGATGCAAACTCAATGATAATCATCATCTCATCCTGGAGCAGAGAGTAGTTGAAAACTCTTTCTTTCTCTAAACTTAAATAAGAGTCCTGGTCCAGAAAATATTTGTGGCAAACTATTGAAATACTGTGCAAGCCAATTAAGTTCTTTTTTAAATGATATTTTTAATATGTCCTTATATTTTCCAACGTGTATCTAACCTGTGGAAGCAGGCTGTCATTATCCCGGTCCCATAAAAATAATAGTCCCAAGGAATTAAATGATCTCAGGCAAGTAGTTCTCACTTCTCTTGTAATGAATTCACTTAGATTTTAGCAATGAGATTGATAGAGCATTTTGAGCTGAGTAACAATTTGGTAGGTTGGTTATTGAACTTTTTAACAAATAGAACACAGATGGTGAAAGTAAATGGCATTTTATCAGATTTGTTATGTTTGTCTACGGGCTCACCTCAGGGCTGTCTCCTTTCACCCCTACTTTATATTCTATATAACAATATGTGCCAAAGTAAGCATGCGAATAGTACTATATTGAAATTTGCTAATGATACCATTATTGTGAGTTTACTTCATGACAATGATTCTGGTCGTGGTCAGATTAATGAGGAGATTGTCACCTGATCTGATGAATCTTATCTGGAGTTAAATTTAACTAAAGTGAAAGTGACGTGACATACAGCCAAGTATGGTGACCCATACTCAGAATTCGTGCTCTGCATTTAACCCATCCAAAGTGCACACACACAGCAGTGAACACACACACACACACACACACACACACACACCGTGAACACACACCCGGAGCAATGGGCAGCCATTTATGTTGCGGCGCCCGGGGAGCAGTCATGGTATTGCCGGCCCGAGACTTGAACCCACAACCTTAGGGTTAGGAGTCAAACTCTCTAACCACTAACAAAAAACCCCAAAAAACAAAGGACATGATCATAAATTCACATATGTTTCACGTCATAACACTACGATCATAAAAGACCAAGCAGTGGACTGTGTGGAAAGTTACAAGTATCTTGGGACGGTCATAGACTCTAAACTGACCTTTGAAAAGAACTGTGAGACTGTAAAAAGGGACATCAACGTCTGTTTTGCCTTAGAAAGTTGTCCAGATTTCACATTAATAAAGCTATGATGACACTTTTTTTTGTCAGAATTTTATTTAATCAGTCTCTCTTGTGTCATGGTTTGGAAGTTTGTCTTTGAAGAACAAAAATTCTTTAAACCAAATTGTTAAGTGGGCTAGTGAGATTATAGGTGAATTACAACCTATATCAGGTCTCTACTCCAACCAGTTGCAGCATAAGGCGAGTGCTGTTATTTGGTATTTGTTATTTCTGCTTCGGGTATTAATAAAGACACCTTGAACCTTAAAGATGAGAGAGATGAAGAGAGACCAAAAAGATTCCAAGTGCTTGGTTTATATAAAATTGGCTACAAACAATTACAAAATACCTCATTATTGTTAGATGTTGGATTTGTTTTACATAAAGACATACTTATGTTTTGAGTCATGCTGAGGTTTCAGAGTTCAAGGGCTCCAGCCTTTGAAATGTTCAGCCACGACATCCAAAAGACATTTTGTGTGTGTTTTCTCTTCATAATATTTCCTGTTGAACAAGATGGTTATTAGCTAATCAGCTAATTAGAACCCCTGGGTTTAATTAGGGCAATAGAACACATATACACTCACACGCACACATTTAGACCATCTACATCTCGCTGCTCTGTCAGAGCGCTTGTTAATTACTTCAGTGTTCATTAGTGACAGAGCCCCAGGCTTTAATTAGAGAACTGGATACAAGAGGCATAAACAAGAAGTATGGTCTTGATTACACACACACACTTTTACTCCCCCCTATTCATGCCGTATGTGTATAAACCACGTGGAATCTCTGAACTTCCTCCATTGTGCTGGTTGATTTTTTCTTGTGCTTTGCCTCCTCACCTTCTATAGTGTATTGATAAACAGATCAGATGAATGACTGACCAGATGAGCAATTGATCCATTGATTTGCTTTAAACAGTTGTCCTTGAATAGAAATGCATTTCCAGGCATACAGGTTTTTTGGGGTAAAAGGTATACTAATATATAAAATACTTAAAAAAATTATAAATACATATATATATATTTATTTTGAATAATACATAATTCTTAATTTTAAATAAATAACATTTAAAAAAATGTTCTGCTTCTTTGTTAATTTACATTTATGTATTTCAATTTTATCCAAAGCAACTTGCATTCCGTTTTATTTTAGTATCATTGCGATACTATTATAGTTTTAATTAATATTTTGTTTTATTTTAATATTTAGCCCATTTTCAGTTGTATATTTTCATTAAATTTTTTAAAGTTTTAGTAATGTTGTAATTTTGTAATTTTTAGTAGTTTTATATACATGTATGTTGAGGGTTTATTCATTTTAATTTCGGCTTTAATTATTTTTGTACGTCAAGTTAAAATACATTAAAATATGGAACAGTCTTAGCAACTAGTTGAAAGAAAAAGTTGTTTACATTCAATTTTGAGTTAATGTTTATTTTATTTCAAATAATAAGTGTTTTTAATACGTTTCATTTTAGTTTGAGTTTTGGTATTAACTGATATTTGGTATTGAATTGATATTGTAATGCTCTATACTGTTTGACCTTTAAATGCTGTGAATTAAGAACAAATCCAGACACAATTAAGCTCAAAAACAGAACAGATCATAAAAGACAAATAAGTGTTTCAAAGCTGGACAAAATATTCCTTGTTTTACATTAAATATAGAAATATACTGTAGTTTCCTCTGGTTTATTACTTTTTTCCTGGTTGTGTTATTCACAGCTGTGAATGTGCTCCTATGGGCATGTGTGCATGCATCATGTGCTCATATGCGATGAGGCCTTTATATGAAAGATGGTCCACAGAGAAGCTGGACAGGTGTGTTCTGTATGTGGGTGGTTGGCTGAGTTAGAGTTTGGAGTTGTAGTCCATGTGTGTATGTGTGTGTGTGTGAGTGTGAGGAGCGTAGAATTCAAAGCCCAGCGATAAATCATTCAGAACCTCCCTCTGTAATCACACGCACTCAGAGTTGTGATGTATGAGCCATGTCAGAATCAGAGGCCACTTACACACACACACACACACACACACACACACACACACACACACACACACACACACACACATATGGTGTAAGAACAGGGAAGACGTAAGTGAGAATTTGCAGTGTTTTGGTCTCTATAGGCTTCATACTCATCTTCTGTCTTTCTCTCAACTGTGCCATTTTTCTGTCTCTCATTCTTTCTCTCCTCCATAACTTTTCTCTTCAGGTTCCTCTCCAACAAACACAAAAAGCAAGACGGATATAATTGCTGTAGCAGGCCAGAAAAACTGAAAAAAGATTTGAAATGAAAAGACAAAGTTGACAGAATCATTTAGTTTCCATTAGCAAGTTAAACAGGTTTTGTATCAAAAACTGCCTTCTTAAGTTTAGTTTGAAACATTTAACTTTTAAAAATGGGTATAGATATGATAAAGGTTGCTGGAAAAAAAGATTGTTTTATCTAGTCTCTTGGGTGGATTTAGAGGGGATTTGTGCACTTTTCATCTGCTCAGACTAGGAAACTAGGTGGCTGTCTAGCTAAACCAGCTGAAATTGACCAGGCTGGGATACCAGTTTAAAACCAACAAACCAGCTTAGGCCAATTTATGCCTTGTACTGTGCTGAAAATCTAATTTGGTATTCCTGGTCAAAAATCATTGGCCTTTTAAAAATTGCTTGTAAATCTATCATTATGCTATATTATCACCAAATCTTGGATTTGATCTTTTTGTCAACTTGTATTTCTTTTTTGAACTGATTAGTCATAGGCCTAACTGAACTGAGCTTATACAAAGAGGAAAGTTAGTAAGTTTTAGTCCAATGCGATAACATTAACTAGCATTTTTTGGGGAAAAAAAACCCTCTCTGGGTCAAAATGTCTGAAACACAAAATGGGGGTATGCAGTTTTTTTTTCCAGTGTTGTTTTTATGTTGAAATGTATAAGGTTAGTATGTTAAGGAGCATAAGGCAGACATGTTGACTCATCAAAGGAAGAGAGAGGGTATCCATGGGGACAGGTGAAAGCTCTCGCTCAGCAATTTCCATAGTGATGCCTGGGAGAGGAGAGTTTGACATGATGAATAATTTAACATTCATGTTGAACATTGGACATTGAGACACACACACACACACACACACACACACACACACACACACACACACACACACACACACACACACACACACACACACACACACACAAAGACAGGAGAGTATACTTGCTGACAACCAGAAGAACTATGAGTGTACTCTGGGACTCTCTCACATTGGCTGCCTCCTGTTCACTGGCATTTCATGTGACTTATATCCTTTGCAGTTGTTTTAATATAAGACTACGGAGGGACTATGTGAGAATCTGAAATGTAAAAATGCTGCCTCATCAAGACAAGTCTGGATCAAATGTTGGCATAAAATCCTTTCTACTGAAACAACATCATCTGGTCAATTTCTGTAATTAGCATAGATGTGTCTTTGGCTGCCAATACTTTTTACAATCCAGTGCATTTGACTCAATTGTTAAAATAAAAAAGAGGTAATCTGACAAAATGGTTCATTTATAAATGTAATCTGCTTTATTATTATTATTATTGTTATCATTATCATTATTATTATTATTAGCATAATTTTTTAACAAGTCATTATATAATTTGCCTAAGCACTGTAATCATTAAATATTTGTTTGACTAACTGCAAATATGTATTTTGAATATATCAAGGATAAAGCCAATTATTGTGAATACAAACAGAATACAGTTTGTTTCACAAACTGGGCAAAAGTGCAGTAATGAAAATGGAATTTAAGTTTATTCATTCAGTCGACCACTAAATCATTCATGTAATTACAACAAACACCTATAGGGGTCAGCACTAACAGCACCTGCGTTACTTTAAAAAAAAAAAAAAAAAAAAGAGTCATATTTGTGGTGTTAGAACCATTCATTCTCTCTGTCTAGTTTGAAAAGGCCAGTTTGGCAAAGTGTGAAGTCCTGCAGTAGAGTTGTATTAGAGAAGTGAAATGTTTGAAATTAAAGCACCATCTGTTCTAATTCCACCACAAATAGAAAAATAGAACAATTTGGTTGTCAAGGTAACATGCAATCTGCTGGGACAGGTGTAATGGGGCATTTTGACAGAGTGTTCTGGGTTTGTGTGTGTGAGGCAGGTTGTTTTGTATCAGCGGCAATGTGAATCCATTTTTGTTGCTTTCACAGAATATAAATTTTCAGAATTATAGTTATGTGTTTATTGTTTTAAGAAATTATTAATGTTTTCACATTTACACATTTAGCAGATGCAAAAGCGACTTACAGTGTGTTTCAGGCTATACATTATTTTTTTTACCAGTATGTGTGTTCCCTGTGAATTTAACCCACAACCTTTTGTGCTGCTAATGCAATGCTCTACCACTGAGCCACAGGAACTTTTTAAGAAGCATCCTGTGAAACATTGTGTTCCATTTCTTTTGTCTGTATGTTATGTTTGTCTAAATGCACAGAAGTGGCAGGTTGCCATAGCAATGCCCTGGCACCATTCTATCACAGCTGGAATGAAAGCGTGGACTGGGGCCTGACCGCTGTGTGAACCTAGTGGGGTGTGATGTCTTCAAAACACAAGCTGGTCACTTCACAGTATGAGCCAACATATGTGGGGGAGAGCTGGAATATAAACAGAGGCCTTCACACTAGTCTTTTTACAACCTCTGTATGTCCTTGGACTTAAGTCATAGTTTTGGTTTTGTGTGTTAGGAAGGAAAAGACTGTGATATTTAATTGGTGCATATTAATTGTGTGTTTCATTGCTCAGATTATTTGGTGGCTTTTTGACTTCAGTCTGAAATGCTATACCTAAATATCTGTCAAATTCATGCTGTATTATATTGTATTATATTATATTATTACCATTTTTTTATTATATTCAGTCCTGTTTTTACAGATTATATGATGTTTTATCTTATATTTCACATTATTATCTCTTGCATTTTCTTATGCTTTTGTTCTCTCTATCATACACACACACACACACACACACACACACACACACACACACACACACACACACACACACACACACACACACACACACACACACACACACCTAGAACTTACCTTTATTTCCACTTCTTCACATACACTCACAGACACACGTATAAAAGACTACATCCTGTTCTGTAAAATCAAGGTGTCTACCTCTATGAAGCCAATATCAATATTGCTTTCAGAAACAACAAATAATGTTATGGGTGAGAGGAGGTGTTTTTTGATGAGATTGAGATTGTAGACACATCCGACTTACATGTATGTTATCATTAGCAGCACTTGACTTGTGCACTATTTATATGAAGCATAAAATACTTGATGCTTCATTTACAAAGTACACATCAAGCACATTCAAAGGATGTTTGTTGTTATGATGTATTGTCAACACAAGGGGCAGTAGTGCTCTCTTACTGTGCTCTCTTCCAGTCTGTTGTATTTTAGAACAGAATTTGTGAGAGAATATTAATGTTCCAACAACTTTAGGATGTTCTCTTGATGGTTTGATAAACATCATAATAAACATAATGTCTAAAGTTCATAATTATCACATTTTGTAAATTAAAGACTACATTTTCCTAGTATTGTTAGATATAAATATAATAGTAGATACAGCCAATAAACTACACCCCCGAAAAAAAAATTTGTATAGTTTTTTTTTTTTTTTTTAAGTAGTACCAACTTGTTGGTATATCTGTGGGAGGCTGGAATAAGACAGTTTACTGAATTATATTTCTTTGTATATCAAATGTGTATCATACTGTGATTTGGCTTTGTGTTATCTCTATCATCTGGTATGGATAGAGGAAAGAAAATACAGAAAACAAAATGTTTGTTAAAGTCATGACCTACTCTATCGATGACCTCTTGTGGTTCACTGGGTGCACTGGATATCATCCTTAAAAAAAACAATACCCACATGGGCACGCACACAAACAAAGCATCCAAGAACTGGCAAAACACAACAAAGCATTTACATATACTTTGATCAGAAAAGGAAGTGGAAGGGCAACTGTAGCTCCGGGCTGGTTGGCAAACTTTGAAATGCAGTCTCTGCATTCCAGTTCATGAATAACTATAGACAAGAGCTGTAATGTGGTACGTGCCTGCTGAACAAGAGAAAGAGAGCATGAGAGACAGAGAGAGCGGATGATAGAATCTTCCAATTTATTACTGTCACATTTATACAGTGTCTTAGTCTTAGCACTGAATACTGATATTAGTAAATTAAAATTAGTAGTAAATTAAAATACTAGAAAATACGGGACAATCCAGCATATTCATGCCTTTTCATTTTCATAATGGTGTATACTCCTCCCAGCCAAGTACTTTATATGGGCCGAAACAAGGGACTCCAAAGAAAATTATAGTAAAGAGATATTTTCCATGTGCATGAAAACCACATCAACAAATAATCATTCCAAAGAAAAAGAAGGGTTGAAATGAGACATGCCTTTAAGGCATCAGACATAACAGCTGCAAACTTCAACACTGTGGGTCACCAAAATGTATGAGACATATTACCTCCATATATGTGGCTGCAGGGCTTTGAAAAAAAAACTCATTTTAAAACTCTTTTAGAGGTGTGGTGTTGGTTGTACAGTGCATAGTTTAAGAGCTTTCAATCATTAAGATGGTTCCTGGGAGAAAAAAATTTATTTAACTCTGTCTCGTGTTGGCCTGCCACACAATATCAGTCTTGAGAACATGAGCTATTTGTGACGCTGGACCACAAAACCAGTCTTAAGTGTCAATTTTTTTGAAATTGAGTTTTATACATCATCTGAAAGCTGAATACATAAGCTTTTGATTGATGTATGGTTTGTTAGGATCAGACAATATTTGGCCGAGATACAACTATTTAAATATCTGGAATCTGAGGGTGCAAAAAAATCGAAATACTGAGAAAACCGCCTTTAAAGTTGTCCAAATTAAGTTCTTAGCAATGCATATTACTAATCAAAAATTAAGTTTTGATATATTTACGGTAGGAAATTTACAAAATATCTTCATGGAACATGATCTTTACTTAATATCCTAATGAATTTTGGTCTAAAAGAAAAATCGATCATTTTGACCCATACAGTGTTTTTTTTTTTTTTTTTTTTTTTTTTTTTTTTGGCTATTGCTACAAATATACCCCAGTGACTTAAGACTGGTTTTGTGGTCCAGGGTCACATTTTGTCTTCCACAAGTACTATATTAACAATGAAAACTGTGGAGCCAGCAGGGAAAACACCCAGAGCTAATTTAAGCATATTTAAACAGATACTTTGCTCCTTTATACTTTATAATCATGTGTGAAACTGTTTCCCAAGATACCTTCAGCATCATCTATGATGGGAAAATTTCTGTTTACTATGTAAAGAAAGTAGAATATTTGCTGCATACAAATGTTTGAATGTGCTTTGTATATTAATGGATATTTTTCTTCTTTTTTTAGATACACGATGATAGTATAGGCCTATAATTGGTGAGATGTTATAACTGAGGGGTGTGAACAAAGGCAAATGTTTCTGCTTAAACCTTGTTTTAACTACAAAGTGATTGCCTTTCCCAAATAGGCTCTTTCAATATGTTCTCTCAATCGTGGTGTGAACCAGTGACCAAAGGTTGATAGGAAAATATCCTAACCTAATGGGAACTCGGTCATCTTGGTCAGCCCCCTGAGAGATTGGGAATATATTAAACCGCTGTTTACGTCGCTAAACTAACAGGCTAACACCATGGTAATCCCACTAAGCGGCTGTTTATGTAAACGCTCGAGCCGAGGAATCCCTGATGAGGGCTTTATTGACCTATGGCTCAGAAATGTGCGTGCACACCTCCACGCATTTAGATCACCTCACATTTCTATGGACGTGTCAATAGAGGGATAGACAGATGGTCCCAAAGGTACTGAAAAGGACACACACACCCTGTCCGTTTCTCCAACCCTTATCCACATACAAAAACATGGAAAAAGAGTTAAGTTAAAGGGTCAATATATTGCAATATACAGTGCCTTGCGAAAGTATTCATACCCCTTCATTTTTTTTCACATTTTGTTATGTTGCTGCCTTGTGTTAAACTACTTTAAATTTAATTTTAAATTTTAATTTTTTTTCCACATCAATACACTACATACACCATAAAGACAAAGCAAACACAGAATTGTCAAAACTTCATAAATTTATTAAAAAAGAAAAAAAAATGAAAGAAAAATAAATAAGTATGTTGCATAAGTATTCATACCCTTAATGCAGTACTTAGTTGAAGCACCTTTACAGCCTCAAATTTTTTGGTATGATGTGACAAGCTTTGCACATCAGCATTTGGCAATTATCTGCCATTCTTGTCTTCACCTCCTCACCTCTCATGCTCTGTCAGGTTAGATGGGGGCAGATGCACATTTTCAGGTTTCTCCAGAAATGTTTGCTTGGGTTAAAGCTCAGGCTGTGGCTGGGCCACTCAAGGACATTCACAGAGCTGTATATAAGCCACTCTTGCTGTGTACCTAGGATCATTGTCCTATTGGAAGGTGAACCTTCTGCCCAGTCTGAGGTTCTGAATGCTCTGGACTGGGTTTTCATTTAGGATTTCAATATTTTGGTGCATTGAGCTTTTCTTCTACTCTGACGGTTCCCTCAGTCCTGACGGTTCCAAGCTGCTACTGCCACACTATACTGTTGGGATGCTACTGTGTAGGTGATGAGCAGTGCCTGGTTTCCTTCAAACACAAGGTTTCAGACTCAAGAAGATTGAGTCTGCCCACACCGCCATAAAGACCAGATCAGTGGAGTGTTGCAGTGATGTTTGTCCTTCTGTAAGTTTCTCCCATCTGCATATATGATCATAGAGCTCAATTAGAGTGACCGTCATCATCTTGGTCACGAGTCTAACCAAAGCCCTTCTCCATCAATTGCTCAGTTTGGCCAGGAGGCCAGCTCTAGGAAGAGTCCTGGTTCTTTCAGACTTCTTCCACTAAGAGTAATGGAGACTACACGCAAATCTTCAGTGCAACAGATTTTTTTCTGAACACTTCCCCAGATGTGTGGCTTGATGAAATCCTGTTTTTGAGCTCTACAGGCAGTTCTTTTTACCTCAGGGCTTGGTTTTTGCTCTGATACGCATTTTCAGCTGTCAGACCTTCAATTGAGAGGTGTGTGCCTTTCCAAATCATATCCATTCAATTGAATTTGCCACAGGTTAACTCCACCTGAAGTGTAGTAACATCTGCAAGTGATATGAATTATCCTGAGCTAAATTTCAACTGTCCCAGATAAGGGTATGAATACTTATGCAATGGAAGTTTTTTTAATGTTTAACAAATTTGCAAAGATGTTAAAAACTTGTTTTTTTGCTTTGCCATTTTGGTGCATGGAGTGTAGATTGATGTGGGGAAAAAAGTAATTTAAAGCATTTTCACATAAGGAAGCAACATAACAAAATGTGAAAAAATGAATACTTTTGCAAAGCACTGTATTATTGCAACTTCCATTGTCATTTTATATGTATTTAAGAAAGGAAGACAATTCAAGATTTGTGTATTTTGATTGTAGTGAATGCATTTTGATTAACTATGATATATGTTAAAATACTTAAAAATGCAATTAGTCATTAGTCACTTGAACAGGTCAAGATTGTTTAGAGTAACTCACAGCACTATTGTTCCCCATAGCTAACCATTTTTGTTCCCAGGATTTGAGAATATGTTTATGGTTACAAAAAATAAAACAAAACAGAGAACATTCTTTATAAATTCTTATTTGTGACAGATAAATGTTCTGGAAATTATCATTTATGTTTTTTTTTATTAATATTTTATTATGTGCATATATAATTATTATGTTTTAATATTTTAATCTTTTTTTATTAGGAACGTTAGGAATTAGCAGAACGTTTGGAGTAAGTTGCCAGAAGAACAACACAAAACGTACTGTACACTCGACTTGAAGTGTTTGGTTTTCTGGGTAATGATCGTTGGCTGGCGATGACGTCAGTGCAAATTCAAAACAATCCGGGCATGAATTGCTATGTAAACCAAATGATATAATATTGTATATATCCTCTAAATAATTATTTTATTTAACTAATGCAGTATAAGTAAAGAGAAAACAAAACTTGTAGGTAAAACATTCTTCTTTGTAAAAAAAAATCTGGATTGCAAATCAGTTGACAGACAGCCCACAGCCTGAATGAACTTCAGACACGGGGTAATGTTTATAGTTTTTTAAATGCCTTATGTTCAGTGGTGTTCAGTTTCTTAGCCATTTAATGAGATTACACAATATATGCCATGATTGGATTTGCTTGTTTGTTTTTTAATAGATGGCTAATGTATTTTCAACATCTATATATTTAGTGTTGAATGCTGTTTTAAATGTATGTCAAAACAGAACCATTTCAGAAGACAACTTGCTCCATGTTTCTTCACTTCACTTAATCTAAAAACTCAAACATGTAGATCTGTAACATACAACATATGTTTATTTTCAGTTCGAGACATTCAAGACACAATTATGATGTATTCCCTACATGGTCTTAAAAATAATTTCCTATGATTAATATACTTTTGAAACAATTTGTCTGTTCTGATAAATGCATTTTATGTATTATTGTTTAAACTGATTTATGAAGTTTAAGGGGATTTTTTTGTTGTTTTTGTTTATCTCCTTCATATAATTTGACTCTATGCAGCCAGCTGCCATTTGGCTATTGGCGCTTGTATCTTCAGCCTCTCCCTGTCCTGTCTCAGTATTGCCGTGACTGCGTTAAGTTCCTGTCAGGATATTGGCTGACAGAGTGTTTAGCATGCATGCTGGGGTCTGGTGTCTGAGCGACCAAAATGCCAGTCTATAGATCATGAGGGGACTAAAGATCACATCAGCAGCCACATAGACACATGGGTGACACGTCACGCTCCGATGGAATGATCCCTGCCAACGTCCGGCAGTGATGGTCAGGGTAAAGACAGCTCTGTCATTAAATGCTTGCTTGTACTGGGAATCACTTAGCCATTGTTGCACAAATTATAATGTGGGGAGATAATAGTGCACAGGTGTGAGCCTTAAAGCCCAAAGAGGTCAGGATCTGCATATATACCTAGGCTGTCTATGCAAAGTATCTAAAAACAAGGGGCCTACTGAGGCTTTCTGGTTGAATACTAAACAAAATAGCTGAAGAGCATTTCTGGTTTACTCATCCTCATGAGCTATTTGTCTGTAAGATTAAATGGCACAACACCGGGCTCAATCTTTAGTTTAGCCTATAACTAAGTGGTAAGACAAATGAATTGAAGGTAAATTAATCTCAGTCCTTTCAGCAGTTAATAACTTCAAATGGAGCCTTTTCACAGACTGTGATGATGTGTTTTCAAAGTATTAACATCGTAAATCTTGAAAAGATTTTTGTATAACACTATACTTTGTGTTTCCTTACCTTGGAATTAGATCAGTAGATATATGCTGAGGATCATGATGGTCCATGAACAAAAATTTAAACATGAAACGATGTTTACAGAAAGGCAGAGATATAAAATATTCTTCAAAATAATCTTCTTTTGTGTTCTACAGAAAAAAGAAAATCCTACAGGTTTTGAAAGACATGAGGGTGAGTAATTGTGACAGAATTTTTTGGGGTGAACTCTGTGGTAGAGAAGTCAGATTAGTTTTAAATTAAGATGTATTTGTATTGAGAATTTCCACAACACTAAGTCTTACAGGTTTTTAGCTAAACCTGTAAGACTTAACCAGTTTAATGTCTCTAGCATCCTGTCCTCCAAGTCTACATCAGCACCTGGTGATGATTCAGCTCGGTAACCTGTCCACCATATCCAAGCCATCCAGTCATCCATGAACACTTATTGACTTGTGGGAGATGTAGTTTGCATTTCAGTCTGGGCTCATGCAGCTGTGTGTCTGGTTGACTTGGCTTTGCCTAGAGGGTACAGACAATAATTACCCTTGGATAGCTTCACTGTAAGTGTCTGACAGCTTGTCTATCTTTGCCTTTCTCTTATTTTTATAAATGACATTTAGTGTGAGAGTGAGTAGGTGTGTGAAAAAGACATGATGTTTCAGTTATAAACATAGTTGAGTGTCACACGTGCCCCGGGCTGCATTTCCTTTCTTTTGAGAACAAGAATATCATTATTACTCAGACACAGACAGTTTGTTGGCATATACATGGAGCAGAGAAGCAGTTTTTGAAAACCATGATGTACAAATGATAATACAAATTTATTTCTACCTCTACAGTCATCCTTGTCATTGAAGACTATATACACTCTAAAAAATGCTGGGTTATTTCAACCCAACTATTTGGGTTGAAACCCAGCATTTTAAGTGTGTATATATATATATATATATATATTGTCAATTGTAAAAATTTAAAGGACCATTGAAAAAGCATACACTCTTAAATATATTGATTTTATTTATTCCTGTGATAGCTGAAATCTCTGTTTGTCTTTACATATCTGACAGCTCCAAAAAAAATCTAATTGTGTCAGACAAACGACAAATTGCACCAAATCCACATAGACAATGTTTAAATGGTAGGCCTGTCAAAAGGCATGTGAGCTTAATTTTTCATTTTGATCTTGTGTATGTATGCTTTGTGTATGTGCATGAATACTTTGCAAGGGAGGAAGACTATTTCCTCAGGGGCTAATTGGTGCAGGTGAGCTGAACTTGAAACAGAATCGGTTTTATCTGATGAACCATGGTTTTGCTTGTAGGGAAACACTGACTACGGAAACCTTCCCCACCTCTCATTTCTGTCTCTCTCTCTGTTTTAGCACTAAAGGGCATTTTTCACATGACCAGCATATTTTTGCACACTGTAAGATTACATTTAGATATAGAAACTTGGAAGGACACAACCGTGCACACACACCTAAACCATTCTCAACAGGAATTATTATGACTATAAAAATTACAATTAAAAATATTATTTTATTTTGTTTTATATATCCTGCAGAAGTTCCTTAAATCCTATTCAAATCATTGCAGCTTTTTTATTTCAAAACTTCAAAACCTGAAAAAAATCAGGATGCTTTACTGTAAAAAAATTTTTTCAAAGTCAAAAAATTATTGGTGTGCATTTTACAAGAAAATACTATTTGAGTCTTTGTACTTCAAAATTGTTCATTTAATTCAATGTGTTACTTGGCATTTCTTTGTAATTGGGAAATTTACTAGAAAATTCTGAGTGTGTTATTAAAATTAGCCTGTCAGAATTTTGTTACTTATTAAATCTATGATCAGATTAACCATTCGGATAATAAATGTTATAGAATTAATATATATTAGTTTGTGTGGATGTGTATATTCTTTTTCTCCCCTTCATATGAATGGTTGTGTCCTTATAGGCACATAATCTGAGCTGCTTTGTTTGTTAAAGTTATTGTGGTTCCAGTCATTTCAATCAAGTAGTGGCACTCACATCAGTTAAGCTGTATGGCGTTCTGGGAGGTGCTGACAGACCGCACAAAAAGAGCATGCTAAAACGTTCAGTCCATCTCCACGGTTACCCGATCTCCTGCACAGACGGGAGGTGCCTCATTGGCTGCCAGGCTGGGGTCACTGTGAGGTTAAGACAGTGTGATGGATGGACCTCTCTCTTTCTGTCCTTTTTACTCTATCTGCCTCTCTCTACCCCCCAGTTCTTCCTCTTTTTCTAGATGATGCTTGCTTGAACACCCTCTGTAATGTTCTTCTTATATCAGCTTTGCTCTCATAATTTTTTTCCCCTCAAAATTACAGGCTTTATGTATGATAATGAGAGTGAAATTCTGTGTATATTCTGTTTGTGCTATTACAGTACAGTTTGTTTTACTGAAAGTATGGCTTACTACATAATCACAAGAACACAAAGAAAAGCTGTGTTGAAGCTTCACACTAAAGTGAAGGTTTTTTTATAACCTGACACAATAAAAAAAACTAATCTTAAGAGTACAATTTCTACTAATACATAAAGCATTCCTCTTCAGCTTTCTACGTGTGCGGTCCAGTTCCATCATTAGCTGTTTAAGGATGGACATTTGGAGATGTTGTCTAAAGCTGGTGTTTTTGTCAACACAGGAAATATCTGAAATTTAAATAGCATGAGCATCATTCAAGCATGTAAAACAACTAGACAATTATTGAAGAGAAGTTTTATATTTTAATTTAATTCCTTCCCTATCATGCTTGAAAAAGATTTTCAGACATTGCAGTCCATCCTAAATCATTTCATAGTTATCAGTGTTGTGAAAAAAAAATGTCACAAAGAGTTTGATCTTTGAATAAGTATATTTTTGCTATTTGTGTTTTGCTAAGTCTGTATGTTGTTATATCTGTGTGTGTGTGTGTGTGTTCTTGCTTAATGCTCTTTCCGATTAAAACATTTTGCCATCTTTGTTATATGGGACACTTTAAGCTATTATGTTGTTATAATTAATCAAATAAAGGCCACAAGAAAAGCTTTTAGGGTTGATTCTTCATTTGTGCCTACTTTAACAGACAAACAGTTCTTCTGATTTAATGTTCTTCCATATTCTTTTGCAGAATGTATTTTTTTTTCTTTAGAAGTTCCATTAAAACAGGAGAGAATATCTGAGTTAAACAATAACTTTTAATAAGAATACTGAATATAGACAAAAACTATAGCACATTTTTGAGGTTTAGAACAATGGTTTACAGAATAATGAATTGTAAGACCAGTCCACAAGGGGAGAAAATTAATTTATGTTAGACATTTATGTAAACATCAAAACCGCAACAGTGTCCACATTAAATGGCCAAGCTAATTTTTTTTTCTCTTGTGCTCTCTGTCTCTCGTTATATTTCAAAGTGACCAACAGGTGTTTACCATACTTCAGCAACCTGCCTAAACAGACCAAGAAAATGACTAGAGACTGGTGAAATACAATTTTTGCAGTAATTGTGTCAGTCACATAAAAATATCACATAAAATAAACCATTTGTCACAAAAAAACAAAAAACAAAAAAAAAACAACACTTGTTAATGCATTTTTCTTCCCATTCGTAATGGCCTTCAGACATCCACCATTAATTTGTGTTGACGCCTGTAAAAGGTATGTTCAGTGAAGCCATTTAAAGGGAATTGCGTTTAGTAATATGCCCTGATTTTGGTAAGTTTGCGTTTCTTATAGATGAAACTCTGTAAATTAAATTATTTTTGTTTTAAATTATAAAATTTAGCACTCAGTGTGAAAATCTTATATACAATAATCTCAGGGCTCAGTGACCATTCAATGACCCCGGGGATTTCTTTCGAGGGTCAGGTCAATGCAAAGTAGCATCCCTCCTCGATTTCGAAAACAATTAGTCTTTAATTGAATATGTGCTTGAAATAATAAATTTTTACAGCAATAAAAACATTATTATTATTATTATTTTATTAAGTTGTTATTATAATCATTAAGTTGTTGTTATTATTATGGGATAATTAATAGAGGTGAGTTCTAGTTTTTATGTCGTAGCATATACTTTTTTCACGAACGCTCTTTTCGATAATTTGCTCTCTTTCATGCTCACTTTTATAGAAATTTAAGTTACATTTCAGTTTATAATACTTGGTTATAAGTTTCCTTTAAAAAAAACACGGCAAATAAATAAATAATAAATAAAAAACATACTCATTGTATAACGAACAAGTCCATTTCTCAACGTTTCTTAAATGTTTTTTTTTCTTTTTTTCTTTCTTTTTTTATTGTAACCAGTTATTGTTATTGGCGTAGCCTACCTACACTGACAAGAACATAATCGCATATATGTTTTCACAGTCACGAGTGCTCCTGCTTAAATCTGGTGATTAGAGACGGAACAGGGTGACATTCAAATCCCAAAATGGAAATTTAAGATTGATTTGCGTTTATCTCCTCTATTTCTTTTTTCTGCTACTCATTTCAAATTATTAGGTAAATGTTTCTCTAATGCTCATTTTTATTTTATTATACTTTTTTTGTATTTTGATAAAAATATTTAGATAAATTTATCGAGTTATTAACTTTTTTCAACCCAATGCAATGCATAATAAATATATTACTATTAAATTCAGAGGGCCCTCTTCTGTTGATATTTTTCGTCACTTCAGCATGAGGACAAATCAATTGTGGACAGTATTTTCAGTGCGTTCACATGTGTGTGCATGTCCGACAATGTAGAGACAATTCATAAATTGATAATTTAAAAATTCATGTTATTCATAAATTTAAAGGAATGTTATCTGATATAACTTATTATTTGATATTATTTGATATTATTCAGCTGTAATTCTAAGCTATTACTTTGCATTGTTTTATAAAGTACATTAATACGATTATGTTTTTGAACATCAACTAACAAACACACAAATTGCGCCTTAGAAAGAAGAACTTACGCACCCAAGAGACCAGGAGATATTTAGGCTCCATGCAGACTCACACGCAACCCTCATGTTCAGGTGGACTTCAGGTGGCTCAAACAAAAACGTTGTGAAGGTAGAGAAAATCATTTTTGAAATTAACTAAAATAAAAAAATATATTGTGTGTTTTAAAGACAGCATGCCAATGGGTCCTAAAATATATATTCTGTGCTCAGTGGGCAGCTGTTTGGTCATGCCTATATGAATGTGAATGTGAATGTGTGTGTGTGTGTGTGTGTGTGTGTGTGTGTGTGTGAGAGAGAGAGAGAGAGAGAGAGAGAGAGAGAGAGGGAGGGAGGGAGGAAACGACAGAAGATATCTTAAGTCTACTTGAACGTGATGTTTAGCCTTCAGATCTGTTATTCAGACTTTTTGCTCGTTATTTTACGATGTTACTGCCTTACTGATAGGTTATGATATGAAAAATCAGACATGTCATGAACACTGATGGAGTCAGATCGACTCATCCTTGTCGATAGCTGAGATGATTTAATCGATGTTCTCTCTTTTTTTGTTGTCCTCCGTTTCCCTTCAATAAACAAACAGGTCAATAGGGTTGTCATCACGAATGACCGTTACAGCATTGCGCATCTTCTTTCGTGGATAATCATGCTTACCATGTGCTAATAGCTTTGTCCCTGAGGAAGAAACCACTCGCGGATGCATATATCAGTTAAAAAGCCAGAGAGCGAATTATCTGTGGATTGGGACAATAACAAGCAAATCGATGAATCAAGCATAACAGTACGACCAGAAAAAAAAAAAAAAAACTCAATGGACACCCATACCTAAACGTTATGGTCTAGGTTAAATAACTTGTAGATTAAGTTTCAGGATAGAAGGAAATATTTTTTGACATTTAAGTGTGGCTGTGTGAAGCTTATACAAGGCATTGACACCATCAAGAGTAAAACACCAGTGTTCAAATATATTGTTATTAAGAGAAATTTTAATTCACACATTTAATTCACCCGTATCTTGATCGTTTTCTAAAGCATGTTTCTAAAGGAGACTTGAGCTTTGACTGATAAAACTCAGTACGACCGGAAGACAACTTTAAAAAGTTGCTCATCGTGTTGCAGAACTCACAACACATACACAACATCAGGGTTAACACTATGCACAATCCAGAAAAGTTGTCATTATGTTCAACCAAGCCTTTGGAGAAGCCTTTTGATTCGTCTCTCTTAATAGTACATCCCTTAAATATATTGCACTATTTCTTTTGGTTCTTGAGGTAGGCATTTTGACAAATGGTGCAAGTCTGACCAAAGACGTGTAAAAGTGCAGCATTTGCTATTACTGTGCACGAAAATGCACAAGCAACTTGTTATTTCTAGGTGCTTGACAAGGTGCCCAAGACAATTACCAGTCATTTCACAATAACACAGCACATACTGAGTGGTCAAAATCTGTAAATTGTGCACTGGCTCTGTATGACACTTTCACTGATGTCACATGATGATTTTGACAATAACCTTGACACGAGAGTCACTAACAGTACTGCAATATTATTAACAGGTTGGCAGAACAAACATGAGAGCCTTTTAATTCGAGGAGTAGGCATCAACAGTTGGGGAAGTTGGAGAGGGTGTGGGTGGTGCGGAGAGCGACTTTTCGGATGCATCCTCCTGGTTTTCGTGACTATCCTTCACTTCGGACTGAGATTTGGGCAAAAGACCTTCCTTTTCTCTCTTCTTTTGCTTCATACGACGATTTTGGAACCAAATCTTCACCTGAGTCTCGTTCAATTGAAGCGCAGCCGCGATCTCCACCCGCCTTGCGCGAGTCAAGTACTTATTGAAATGAAACTCCTTTTCAAGCTCTGTCAGCTGTTTTGTAGTAAAATTGGTGCGTACAGTGTTTGGCTGCCCACCAAATCCATACTCTCCAGCTTTCCCTGAAGAGAGACGCTAAATAGATTAATAAATGAGTGTGTGCAAGCATAATCTCACACCAGTTTTCCAGAATTTTACACAACCTTGTTCAAATAACAAACAAGTCAGTATTTGTTTGCTTTTTCATTGATAGCATAAATACTGTATCCGGGAAAAAATAAATAATAATAATGGTAAATGAGACTTCGACATGTGAAAGTTCTCCAGCTACGCACCTGTTTTTGGCGGGTTCCGTTTAACCTTCATCCAGTCAAATGTCTGCCCTGTTGACACGCAATCTGATAGAGGTGAACAACATGCGTCGTGATGAGCCACATGCAGAGGGGATAGCGGATTTGAGCAGCCCGCCACAAACTTAAGGTTTGCTTGATCCGAACTATTACCATAAGTGGCTGAGGCGTACTGGAACTGGCCATGGAGGTGAACATTTCCGCTACTGTAGCCATGGCGATGGTGACGGTGCTGCACAACCGTGGAAGAAATATTTCCAGAGTAAACTAAAGGGCTGCACTGGGGAAAGCTCACAGACGAGTCCACATCCTGATTTAGGGCATAGTGACTGTAACCGGCGCAAAAACTTTGAGTCGCGTAACTTGGATGGGCGCTGTAGGTAATTGACAGAGTCCCGGGGGACTGGTACGAGCCGACTTGATGTGGCTGAGGGTTAATTGAGTCTTGTGATGATCTACTGGACATGTACCGCTCGTCCCCACTGCAGCTATTTACCCTAACAGCACACGATGACTGGAATGATGAAAGTCCGTGGTCGCCATGAAACGCTCTGACTGAGCACGAGCCCCCGCCACCTCCATCTCCACCACCACTTATGGCCGAGAAATCTAAGAATGTGCTCATTGTGGCATCTTCCTTGGCTTCTCTGCGCGTGGCTGCCACACTGACAGATCTTTGGGCCCGGGGACTGATTAATGTCGCACCACTCACCCGGGGTTGAGCCGAGCCACCCTTCTGCCTCCTTCAATCAGTCGTGGATTGGGGAGTGTCCGCGCGCTGGTGATATGAATGACCAGAAACAGTCACGTGGGCTGGGTCAGCCAGTGATCAGTTGTTCTGTCTCATCTTGATCTTAGTGGCCTTGTACTGACAGGTTGTCGTTAAACACCAGGCTTATGTAAATGCCGACCTCTTGTCGATAAACGTGACGTAGGCCCACCTTATCCCCCCCATTGAAAGGATGGATTCGCTGGCAAAGGAGCAAGGAGGGACGTTGTCTCACAGACAGCGTCCAGGCAGCAACAAACTGGTGTATGGAAATATGTTGAAGAAATGCGTCAGGTAAGATGAGCTCCAAAAAAACCACAGGGAATTATGTAAAGTGAATGATTTTTTTTTCTGGTCTATTGTATATCTTGCGTCAGTTGCGCTGCTTTGTGGCTGCTAGGATATAGTCATCAGCATTTGTCAAGTTGGCTTTGTGTATAAAAAATGATAAACTGGTTATAAAACTGATTGTATTATTTATCAGTATAGGTTACCTTCTTATTAGATTGTTTTTTTTATAAATTAATAAGGCTGAGTCTTAATAAAAAGCCTGTGCTATAAACCTATTGTTGATTTATTGCTATAAACGATTTTCTATGTAAAACCTATGGAAATTTTAACATCTAGCAAAAACGAAACAGAACTTTGTCACATATTGCTTGTTTTGCTGAATGATGTTTTGTTATCAGTGGTCAGTTGTAACAAGAAATAGGGTGCATTCTTATCCCCTAACCCTGGGCTGGGCAACTTCGGTCCTGGAGGGCCACTGTCCTGCAGAGTTCAGCTCCAACCTTGATCAAACACACGTGAGTAAGCTAATCGATGTCTTCAGTATCACTAGAAAGCTACAGGCACGTGTGTTTGATTAGGGTTGGAGCTACACTCTGCAGGACAGTGGCCCTCCAGGACCGAAGTTGCCCAGCTTTGCCCTAGCCTGGTGTTGAGCGGGGGGGCGTGCGCCCCCTCTGGATGAAAAGGAAATTTTACTAGAGATGTCCAATGTTATTTTTTTGTCCTCAAAATGGCGCTTTCCACAAGCTTCTGACGACCTAGTATTTCTCATCCTCTCTTCTAAACACATCTTTTTTTAAATGGCCCCTGACAAACAAGGCAAGAAAAATAACAGCTGTTGTAATGCACTTACTGTTTGTTTATTGGGGCTATTCTTCATCTTGTAGCGAGCCAGAGTAAGCTATTAACATAGCATGAATTAGAACCTTAAAGCAGATAGCCAATGCATTTAAGCAAAATGTGACTATACGAATCATTTGAAGTTTAAAAAGCAGAACCACCTAAAATCTTGCAGAAATTTTCAGTCACATTCACGTAAGACAATATTTGGGGAAGATGTTTAGGAAATGTGGGTGAGAAATATGTGAACACAAAAATATGCTTTCGTCATTACGATTATAATACTCTTTTATTAATATTAGAAATGTTTGGGGGAAAAAAACTTTTTAATATAGCGTTCATAAACCATTTCTGTCACGTTATTTCAGTCAGGATAGAAGGACAAGAAAAAAACCCCAAAGAGACTAAGACAAATAGCGTATGCCACGCGCAATGAAATATGTAGTTTATGAGTGTTTTGTGTAATCCTAATGCCGGATGTTAAAACGCCAATAAAAATGAATTATTATTAACCGTCCACGTGGGTTGTGCTTCAGGAACCAAAATCTTCTTAATGATAAACAGTTAGTGAAAACACTTATTTGGGCAGACTTTTCACAGGCAGTGATTGTCTTGGTGCTGTCAGCTTGCCTGAAAGACTTTGATTTATGAGTTCGTTATGGAAAGAAACATCCTCGGCATTTCCCCACGCGGAGCAGAGAAAAGAGTCTGAGACAAAGAGCCCAGCTCTGGCGAGGAAGCCATTTTTGAACACGGTTTTGTGATTTAAATTGTGACTTAACATTTTAAATGACATATTTGAAAAATGTACACATGAATATGTATAATATCAAATATAGGCCT
Organism: Cyprinus carpio; assembly: GCF_018340385.1. NCBI lineage: Eukaryota > Metazoa > Chordata > Actinopteri > Cypriniformes > Cyprinidae > Cyprinus > Cyprinus carpio. The sequence goes on along the minus strand of NC_056590.1, from coordinate 12,690,665 downwards.
AGTAGGAGTAATTATACAGTTATATTAATTTGCATCGTGCAGGATGGACAATATAATATTTCATAAGTAATTATTTCTGCACATTCATTCAGAGGTTTAACAAGTACTGATTTTTCGATAACATCTAATAACATTGTTTCAGCATGGATATCACACAAGTGAGAAACATAAAATGTGAAATTACTAAATCATTGTACATTTCACACACATTTGAATGAGTTTTTTCGACAAACATTTTGCAAAGCTGGCAAAGAATAGCCTATTGTAGACGTGAATCGAGTAAATGTTCATTTGTTTTGTTTTAAATTATTTATTTTTGAAGTGTTATGACTGGTATAATGTATTAACATTTCGTAGCAACTCAATAAATACTTAGAAACAGTTGTTGCAATTGCTATTAATTTGAGAACAGAATATTGTCTTGGCATTTGTATTTAGAAAGTATGTTTATTTTTACAAAAATAAGCAGCATACAACATACTCGATACAAAAATAAAAGTAATCTATTCTAAACTACTTCTGTTATGAATGCGTTTGGCCTATGCGTTATGTATAACTAAATACAGCGCACAGGGCTTATAGCTTACCTTCGTTCGATATGTTATCATAATCGCGTCAATTACACCCATCTTGCAAAAAAAAAAAAAAAAAAAAAAACATTTAAACCTCCTGGTTTATTCTTCCATTTGGTCACTGGTCCACTTTGATAATCAGCAGTTTGCATTTTGTAAATCAGCTGTAGTCAGAGAATCTTTAAAGAAATAAAAGTCTGTTGAAACATTATCTGGGATTTCCAGAGACGTATACGGTGCTGGCGAAGCTGCATCAGACAGACATGAGTCGGTCGAAAAAAAGTTTAAATCCTGCACAGACATGTCCTTAACAAGCGGGGAACCGCAGTTGTCCGGAATGGCACAACGGTTAATATTGCATATTATTGTCCCCTTGCCCAGAGCAGTAGGTGATTGACTGGAAACATATTTTAGAATTCTTTGCATAAAGCTGTTAGAAAACATTTCAAAAGTTTGCATGTCGTTATCATTACAGGACTGCCCAAAGACTGTTGACAGGTCGTTCTGAAAAGAGTTCGACTCTCTATCTACAACCCTTAATCTACCAAGACTCGGGCCACAAATCGAAGCGTCCTCGTCGCTCTGTGCACCATTATCCACGCCGACAGTTGTCTTGCTTAGCTCCCCCTGGATGTCGTTAATCTGGGTCTGGCGTATATGCTTCATCCGTCGGTTCTGGAACCACACTTTGACCTGGCGTTCTGTAAGGTCGAGAAGCGCGGCTATTTATACACGGCGTGGTCGGCAAAGGTATTTGTTGTAGTGGAACTCCTTCTCCAGCTCTGAAAGCTGTGTGTTTGTGTATGCTGTTCTCAGGCGGCGTGAACCTCCTTCTCTGCTAGACAAACCGCCCTCGGGAAGCTCGGGTGAGCCTGAAAAAATTAGTCCACAAAGGAACACATAAACACTTGTTATGTAGCTCAGTCAAACATATGCGAGCATGACAACACCTTGTCTATCGCAACATTAATGTAATCTCAACTGTAGAATGCGATAACACAATCTGATTAACTAAAAAGTATTGAACTATATATATATATATATTATAAATACAATAAAAATACTGTAGACCGCGAACTGCATCACCAGTGTGTGCGTGTAGCCCACCGACTACCATCTTCTAATGAATGCCTGAGCGGCCCCTTGAGCCACAACAGTAATCTATCATTCTCCATTACACGTCAGACATCTTAAGACCTTACTGATTTGAATTAAGCTAGAGAGTCAGACATTTTACAGAAGTCGTAAATGAGTATAATATGAGGCATAGCATGGAGAGGATAGTGCAGATATAAGCCTATGCTCATATTTTCGCTCAGACCTTTAATTACCTTAATTCTCCCCATCTCTCTTCGCTTAGGTTCTCCTAAAACTCACCTTTTGGAGAGAAGTAGATGACTCTCGCTGTAGGAGTCAGGGCGCTGGTTTGTATAAGAGGACAGTTTATCTTGGTCTTCTTTTCGCGCATCCACGGGTATTCCGGGGTCAGAGAATTGGCGTGTAGTGGGCTTCCCTCATCTAAGCTGTGCCGGGGCCCTGCAAGGCGTGACTGAGTCCAGAGACTCAAGCTTGGGATGGTGTGCTCGAAAGGAGGTAGGATAAGAGGGTGAGGGTTCGTGAGCGCTGAGCTTTTGATTGATGACTTCTGAAATAAGTCGTCAACAGGGGGGAAACAAGTAAGGCACTCCGCGAGAGATGGCCGACTATTGATGAAACCCGTCTCATGCTCAAACTCGTAATTCATTGCAAAACTGTTGCCATACGCCCCGAGAGCGCGGCATGGAATGTTTGGCTTTGTTGAAGTCTATGAGTTTTCGCTCTCTATTAAAATAGGCTATGTGGAGAAAAAATACATTAAAATAATTTTGTAATAACTAATTATGCCCGTATGTGGACCGCTTATATCGACAATATTGCATTTAAAAGGAGACTCGTTTGAAATTGGACCGAAAAATCATGTCACATGATTACCTCTACCCAATGGAAATTTGGGGTTTATTCAAAAGGATCCAGCTTGACAGATCGATCCGTGGAACTTCCTCGAGCAACTCCTCTCTTAAAAGGGAAGTCGCTGCTGTTATGTACATCTGTGTCATTGTGTGGCCCCGAAGCTTCATAGTCAATCCCAAAACATGCATATTATAATTAGAACCTCCCTTTTGACGCTGCTGCACAGGCACCTGCATTCTTTCTGTATATTGGTTTCATAAATAATGTGAGAGAATCAGTCTTCATCCAGTACATTTGTCAAATAAGTTACTCCTGCTACTTACAGTAGCAGCTGAAGGTATTTATTTATTTATTTTTAAATCTACCTCATTTGGCCTGAAAAGACAGCTGTTTCAGTCAAGCTAATAGTACAATTAATATGGCACATAAATACAATGAAATCACATATCCCCTCCCCCACACGCAAATCTATTTACGTAACGTTCCACCTATCGATTCTTAAGATAGACTGGTTAGACAAAAACATACAGCTCCATAAAACAAACCCACTTACAGAACATTTTATAAGGTCATCAACGATAGTAGAAATGAAATAGACATTAAAATATGTTATTATTCTATCAAGCCCTATAAAAATTATTTACAAAATAACGCGCAAGATAAAATGCAAATTCAAAGTCTGTATATTTAACTATGAAGGATACACTCTCGCTCGCTCTCTCTTCGATGGGGATCTGCGTCGTTCTCAGTAAATATTTGAAGTAGGCTAAAACGCTTCCTGATACCAGATGTTTTCAACTGGAAGCTTTGTCCATACCCGCTATGTTTGAACAGTGAGGATTAGAGTAAGTAGGCTACTAAACACCGTAATATCACATAAAACCTTACCTCTGCTCTAGCTTGTTAATATCACATAACACTTTACCTGTACTCTACCTTGTTTCCTAATTCTACCTGGCATTGTGAAATCTATTTTGTTGGCTCTGTGGCAAATTGCTCCATGATGTTTCAGTTGGTAAATCGCTTTGGATAAATCAATGCATGTAAAATGTAAACATAGCCTAAGTGAAGTAATTTTCTGAAACAAAACTACTGACGTTCAATATAGATCTTTTGGATTAAGATTAAACACAAATTTATTTTGTTACGTTTTGTTTTATTCTAGACCGGGAGGGGACTGTCTACAAACATTTAAAGATTTTTATTTATGTTTTGTTGTTGTTGTTGTTGTTTTTGCCGGTTTGCAGATTATGCAGCCCGATCTCAAGGCAATTCGCGTTAGATTATGCGGAAATATGTGGATTTTGTTTAAACTAAGGGAAAATAGTTTGTCGTTTGTATTCAGTGCTTATATACTAAACAAAGAGTTCTAGAAGCATGCGCGTGATCAATCTTACTTGCCAAAAGGTCTGACAGCCTCATGCCCCCACAACACATTTCTTAATCTACGCAGATCAAATCCTGGTAAAACGAGAGGCTGGAAAAGGCTCCATTAGAAATATTTGCCCGTCTCTCTCGATCATAAACAGACTTAAAGTGACCTGGCATTTTCAGATTTACATACCCTCAGACATAAACTTTCAAGGAGCAGTAGTTTGCTATCGATGAATAAGTAGTTTCTTTCATATTGCATAATTTGATAAATGAAAGGACACGTTAATGTTGTTGTGTTGTTAAACAGCACGTTTGGGTTCTGGAGTCATCAAGAAAAGTGGTTACTATGTGGGAGATGGCACTCATTGGAAGTCGGTGAAAACATGGCCCTGTTTTTTTCCCCATGAAACCCATAAACACTTCTTGGGTTAACTTTAAATTGATTAACTTTGTCTCGCGCAAGCTCTTGCTAACATTATGCCATATAAGGGTATAGCCTTCTATAGAATTTTACAGGGAACTACAAGGTACAAGTATTGCATTTATTTATAACATTAGGACAGTGATGTAATTTGATAGGCTAAATAAAGGCTTGTGAAAAAGGGTATTTTTGTTTGAAACTATAGTTGCTTGTTGCTTTTTTTCTTTTCTTTTTTTTTTTTTTTTACTAGCAATTCGCTTTTTAACCAGTGTACTACACAACAAGGCTGCTAGTCATTTAATTTAAAGTCATTTCGTGTAAAGTGAAATTATGAAACATCATTATTGATATTAAAGATTGGGTCTCTAAATTTAGATTCAAAATTGTGAAGAATTATTTGCCAATCTCGAGTAATATTACTAATGACCACTGACCATTTGGACCATTGAGTTTCAGAGAATTGTGCGTTGATGTGTTTTGTGAGTGTGTGTATTTATCTCTTTCTCTGTGTTGCTTATGTTACATTTGTATTTTATACATTGAACTGTTGTTGTTCTAAACAAGGGATGGGCTCGAGCATTTCAGAGTTTTAAAGACTTTTTTTTCTCCCACAGGCACTGCTGGAGGCCTGTAGGAGACTGTCACGACAATGGATGGGATTTTTTGCAATTTTCACAAACTGCATGACTGCAGGAAATGACGACGTACCACTTATACTCAGTAGTTTCAGTATTAGATTGTTTCTCCTATTTCTAAATGCCTTTCAGTCATTTTATAAAGAGCAAATTATCTGCTTATTACATTGCTAATTTTCTTTAAAAAATTTTAAAATGTTTTTTTTTTTTTTGTATAACCCTTCTTTTATTAAGGCAAATACAGAAGTCAATTAGTGTATTTTATTTCTTCAGAAGTGGAGCAGCATGGAATGTATGACATAAAAAAAATGTTCGAGCAAATAAAAGTTTGAGTATCTGATCGCAGTCTCTTTCGACTCTAAGCAACACATGATTAACATTCGCATACATTGATTAATATTGGAACTCATTGACCTTTGATAAACAGTCTAGCCTGTTAGCACTTGTTTCAGCACTGAAGTGACTGGAAGAATCCCGGGATCCGGTTTCCTTTTACCCATTATCTGAAGGATTTGGGTTCAAAAACACAATCTACTGTCTATGGAAACAAATAAATACATTTGAAAGACCTAAAAAACATGAGTTCACGCTGTTTAAGATTAAGACTGTTGAATAAGAAATCGTGTTCATATGCATCCTTCCTCAAGTGCAAAATGCAAAACAGAAAAGGAATCGTGGACTGAGGGGAATTTTGAAGACTTTGAAATTCACGTTAAAAAAAAATCATAAAACTGTTCTCAAACCCTGTTTCAGATTTCCTTAATGTAAATAGGACTACATATTCCCATGATGCCACGACATTTGAGCTTTGAGGAACTTTAATTTCCTTTTTATGTATTGAGTAAAACCAACAACAAGGTCGTTTCACCTGAGGCTATGTCAGGAAAACTAGGCTATATGAACCAAATACGCAGCTGTAGGTGGCGAAAAACGCAGTCAGACGGAGCACAAATGTGTGCAGACTGGAAGAGAAATACATGGTATCGGAACTATAGATGCGTCAGTTTGGGCGCTTCCTGAATTCTTTCCTGAGAATAGTGCGGTGTAAGTTCTGTGAATGTGCATGGGTTTGGTTCGCACGTTCCTTGATGATGGCTGTTTCCCATGGTGATAGCGCCATTGTAGTCTATATTGCCTTGAGGTGGATGCGGTAGATGTGTCAGGCCAAATACCGAGGCCCCCATCCCCACCAAAGAATCCGAGTAGCCTCCACCACCACTGACATAAACCGGGCTACCCTGCACTTGCGTCCCGTAATTGTTGTTGCCTTGAAGATGATGCGTGTCGTATTCCGGAGTGGCTGTGCCAGTCCCTGGATACCGCTTCTGAGGAGGCGGGCAGTTATTCAGAGGAGGTGGGTATGGGTTGTACGCATTAGGCTGGGGTTTGTTATAGGATGCTGGAGAGGGTGAGTCGTAGGGCACGCTGTTAACCAGAGAATGCATTGAACTTAAATATGCACTCCCACCCCCTCCTCCGCCACCGGATGACAGAGCTACGGGACTGTGAGGAGACTGTGCTCCAGGAGAGGGCATCATTCCTAGCCCCTTCTGGTCCTTTTTGTACTTCATCCTGCGATTCTGGAACCATATTTTAATCTGCCTTTCCGTCAAGTTGAGCAGATTTGCCATTTCCACTCGTCGCGGGCGGCAGAGGTAACGATTGAAGTGGAATTCCTTCTCCAGCTCTACAAGTTGAGCAGAAGTGTATGCAGTACGAGCGCGCTTGGAGGCGGCAGAACCGGGGGGACTCTTGTCTCCAGCGCAGCTCTCTACTGTATCAGGGCAAGCAATAAAATGAAAAGCATTATTTCGCATGTCCCAGTAAATAGACCTCACTGTACAATATTCATCATCCATTGCTTTTGCTGTTGTTAAAAATACTAAATCACTCAAACCCCTGCTGTTACAACATCACACACAATGTAATTGTGCCATTAAATATACATTTCTATATAATTCTATACATTTTAAGGATTGTAGGGTAAACCAAGCACATTATAACTATTTCAAAAACACAACAGCTTAGGATACTTCTTCTCAGTATAGCTTAAAGGGATCATATGACGTCGCTAAAATGAACATTATTTTGTGTATTTGGTGTAATGTAATGTGTTTATGCGGTTTAAGGTTAAAAAAACATTATTTTCCACATACAGTACATTACTGTTGCTCCTCTATGCCCCGCCTTTCCGAAACGCGTCAATTTTTGCCAGGTGTGCTCTGATTTGCCAGCTATCCAGTGCGTTGTGATTGGCCGAATGCCTCAAGCGTGTGACGGAAATGTTAGCCCCTTACCATACTGCGATGCCGAGACAAAAACAATAAAACCCATTATAAATGAAGCATTTGTTCCATCCACTGGGGACATAATTACTGATTATAATGACTAAGACTGTCTTTTTACCATTGCGTTGCATATTGCGCTGCATAAACATAAAACCATGCCTGCATTTGTGATCTGAGAAACGACAAACAACAAGCACTACTCTACACTGCTCAAAACTTGCGTTTGAATCGTCAGTGGCAAATTTGTTAAATACGAAAACATACTTGCAGGCTGTGAGTCAGAAGACTGTCCATGCAAATTTGGAATTGCCCCACTTTATAGAAACAGCCTTTGTGCATCGTTGACATTGTAGGCTACTCTCCCAGGAAACAGCCCTCCATAAAATGCGCTGCATACACTCGAATATTTGGGTTGAACTGTTCTGGAACAGTGTTGTAAATACAACTTAACCACTGATTTCTAGTTGTCTCCTCTTTTGGAAGGCCAAACAAAGTAGTTTCGCTTTTACAACGAAACACGGCATCTTCACTACATGGCAGCAGCAGCAACAATACTACAGCAAGAATAAAAGTTACGCCTTCTTTCTTTGCGTAAACATTTGGGCGGTGTTATACAAATCTTTTCACAGGTGACTTAGACATGTGGGGCGTGTTTAGACGAGGCGTTTTAGGGGGCGTGGACGACTTTTAACTTTTTTAAAGGATATCTCTTTGGGTCTGAGAATTTAGTCATTGCAACTTTATGGATATTATCTATGCACGATCAGCTTGTAACACTCCAAAGAGAAAGGAAAACTTGAAATCGCATAATATTACCTCTTTAAACAAAACTAGGTAGAGAAAAGTGGCAATGCCTGTTCCGGAAGTGGGGCAGTGGGAGTATGCAGTCACTAGTCGACTGTATTGTTTTTCCACAACTGTTATGCCTGTATATATTTTCTGAGTTAGCAATTCCATAGTAAGTACCATATAATATTTTGTCAATTGTCAATATAATATTTTGATGGGTTCAAGAAATGTAAAAACACATGTTGTCATAACTTATCAGTCATATAATTTTTTACAGACAGGGGTATGTGTTGGGGTGTCATTAGTGCACAGCCTTGGCTAAGCTCAGAATTTAATTCAAACCTGTCCAATTGCCTCAAAAAGCACTATCCTAGAGGTGTGGTTTACATGTGGTCCAATGTATTATAACTAAACAAGACAGTAAAGAGCCAATGGAAAGGCGATGAAAATTATAAATTACATGTAGCCCATAGGTACATCTTTACGTGACATTTTTGGACATTTATGTTCTTAGCAGACTCTTTTTACCAAAGCGACTTCACACTGCAAATCATAGGCTAGCTAAAATTATGGCCCGTATTCATTTATATATTATTTTATTAAAAAAAATGTATATTTATGCTATTAAATTTAAGATGCTATAATGTGGTTTATGTAATCACCTGAAATGGTAGTACAAGATTTCTGCTTTGTGTTCTGACGGGATTCCTTCATCCACGGAAAAATTTGTTTCCTTGTGGTTGGCGTTGGAGATGCGTGCCCTGGGTTCTTGGCGGTGGTATCATTGCTCGGAATTTGGTTCAGGGCACTGGGGGAAGATGGTCCGGAAGGGGCAGTTGGGGGCTGGTTGTTGTCAGGGATATCTGGTACTGGGCCTTGTGTCCCGTTACTCCGTTGGCAGCCCTCAGAGATTTCACTGGGTTTGTGCAGAGCTGCAGAACCACCAGGGGACTGCAGGGAGCAGGCCGGTCGATGGTACTCACTTTCCACATGAAGGGCCTGGAGATATTGCTCCTGATTGGCATCATAACCTAAACCGTTTGTGCTTTGATAGGGGAAGCCACTGTAAATTGCCGAGCCGTCGCAATAGGTCGCTTTTTGCATCTCGCCGTTTCCCAATGTTTATTTCACTTTCTGACAAGGTCCTGACACCTTCGTAGAAGAACATTGGCTCGACGTAGTCACGTGACACCTCTTCGCCAATGGGCTCTACGGGTGAACCTACGGTGAGAGAAGATACGGTGAGCGAGTGAAATAAGGCATATCCATCTTACTTTTCAAAGCTCAGTTGACACTGGCGAGACTGGGAGAGCCGGTCACCACTTACCTTATGGCCAGCTGCAACAATAGCCAACATAACTGAGAACATGCTGGCCGCTTAAAGTATTTAACATAATCACAATCCAATCACCAATCACAATCCAATCAAAATAAGCTATATGTAAATAAGCTATATGTTAACGTAAAAAAGAAAAAAAGAAAAGAAATACACAAATAAACACATAAGACCAGTATTTCCTGAAAAAAATAGAGCATTGCGTTGATGTAAATAAATAGTGTGAACTGAAACAAAGTATTAGGGCTATAAACAAACAACAATCATTGTCATGAATTTATGCGACCTTCATTTTCATTGTGAACAGCTTTTTTAATTTTAATGTTAAATATACATTTTCTATTCTAGACAAAGGCCAATAATCAAGTTAATGTCTGATTTTTAGTTCTTAAGGTTTAACGTGTTCATGACATTTTAGTCTACATAAATACAAGCCCGTGCGTGTATTGTTTTGGTTCGAGAGTTGTAGTAGCAGGAAACCTGAAAAACCGGGCAGACGCGCGTCTCCAAACCACGCCACGATCTCTCACTCGCTAACCCAAAATAATGGATAATGGTAACTAACTGGCACCGGTGAATGCTTGAGGGGTCACCAAGCTGGGAAAGCACTATTGTCACGGCCCGGGACCGGTGCAGAGCGGAAATAACCACTGAAACATATTATATTTGCCTAGTACAATGTTCCACTTTGAAGTATTGTTGTATATTTGAAAGATAAATGTTAAATATAGCATATTCCACAAGTCGACATGCATTTATATACTTAAAAAACGAAGACAAGATCACAAAAATGAAAATCAAAAGAATCATGATTTACTTGGAGCGCACAATAAAATATATGGAAAGCAATTTCAGAAATAACATCGTTAATAATAACAACAAACAACAAAGAAAATAATAATAATAATATACTGATTAGCTTTAATAATCGGCTCAATAAAATAATTTCAAGAAAATGAAAATCATTTAAAAACAACATTTACAACGAATAGTGATAAAACCAGGCCCAAATAACATACTGAGACCACATAATTGCATAAAACTAAATCAAGAGGCCTCTTCAATTTCTAGACGACCGATCCATGCTTGTCTTACAATAATTCACTCTCTGGCACTATCATACACATGGAAAGCTAAAAGAAAAGACGCAAAAGCCACAAATCAGGAGACCCAGCTGCTGCACGGGAGGAATCTGGCTTGACTGTGAGTGAGTGAGTGTGTGTATGCGAGTATGAACTCTCCCTGAACCGAGATTTCAGTCGCGCGGTCATAAATCACAAACTCGCCATTTAACAGCCATGCGAGAACTCGTTCCCGCTTACCTTTCTCTCTGACGAGCACCGCGCAGCACGGCGCGAGCTTCTCTCATTCAGCGGCAGAAATCGATCAAACAGCGGTCCAGGGTAAAGCTAAATCGGAAAGACAACAAAGCCAGAGCTGCACTTGCAGGAGTCATGGGACGTATCTGCAGTAAAGCAACGACTCAGTCGCGCTCGAGGACTTAAATTCCTTCCTTTTTCTTTTTCAACGCAGATCAGTATAACAGCCAAATAACGAAAGTGGTCTCGTGTTCCCTGGTTGTAAAGATTAAGCACCTTCACACATACATACATATTACATACTAAATGAACGCCTGTGTTCTCGGACCTATACTAAATGCCACCATGGGCTGCGCTCTAGTGAGTCTTTCGTGTATCACTAACGTGCACAAACTAGTACGTTAACACATACTCATGCACACCAGTGAACTCCCTCGAAACAGAGCGTCACCGTAGACAAGAAAAATTATGCAAATGAAGCGCCTTCTCAAGCACAGAATGCAGTTCCACTCCCCTGTGAACACAGTCATATACATACAACTTTATAAAATCTATAACTTGAAAATTGCGCTTACAACTAGAGTATTTGTTAGAAGTTGTGTTTCAAACAAATATAAGCTTGACTGTTATTAAATAATTTAAAACTGAAACACAGATAGGCTACTACTGGCCTTAAATGACTGAATTACTTGTATTAATTACAGATATTTTAGGATATTATTAATCGCAGCAGCAACAACAATAAAAACAACACAACATGTCTATTCTATTAATAATCATAATAATAATATACTGCAACATTTTATAAATTCCATCTATATTAAAATAGTTGGTCATAAAACCTGAGCCAAGGACAATCGGCAATAAAAGCTAAGGATGCTTTTTTGCTACACAGAAAAAGGTTATAAAACTCCCGGACCACTAGAGAAGTAGCAGGAAGAAAAAAGTGAGCAGCAAGCTGAGGACGGGAGGTTATGGATTAAACACTTCTGCATATGAATAAATTACCAGCATCAGCTTGTGTATTTTCTCGGTCAAACAAGAGGATTTATGTCCTTACGCAGCACGGCAGTAAACACAGAGGCAGATTCCTGTTCTCCGCTGCCCACTGGATTACAGATTACCAAAGCTAAAGAGAAAAGAGCTGGCGGCGTGGGTTGATGAGTGGGATTTTAAAAATCCTTGCGTATGCGATTTTTTCGACAATTTCAGCATTTTGGACATTTACGCAATTGTTTCCTTTTTTCTTTCATTACAACGATGACTAAGAGATTTCATTGATGGCGCGGAAAATGCTAGGTGGAAAGTAGATCGGTAATTTTCGTAAAACATTCCAAACAGCATAGCCTATAGAGCTGAAGTGACTGCAATTTAACTTCTTATATCAGATGTGTCTTACAGAACAATATGTATTATTCTGCAATTAATCTTTATTAAACTGCCTAAAACAACGCAACAAGACATTTCTCGTAAGCTCCTGATTGTTGATCCAACAGACCCCTTCATAATGACGAATTGCACCTCAGAAACGTGGAAAGGAAGAAATTATGGGTCTTTAGTTTTCACTATGCGTGTATGTAGCATGTGTAAGCCTTTGAATAAAAGGAATTATAGTAAATAATACATATAGCAAGACATGGCAGTTGTGTAATGCAATAGAAAGCTCACCTTAAGCAAAACACAGTCTCTCGGCTTAGTGATGGGGCACATTCATTTGTTTGGAGATCTACGGCAAGAAACAAAAGTGTTATCGTTTTTTTTTTTTTTTTTTTGTCTCCCTAGCCAGGAGAAATGTACAGTAGACAGTAATTAATGTGTCTCTTAACTAAACAATTCAATGAGTGCACTGTGATAAACTTTAAATAAAAATAAATAAACACTTCTGTATGTTTGTCACTCATTTAGGCATATGTCTTTTTATTTTACATTTAAGTCTTTTTATTTTACAAGTGTATTTAATTTAAAATAAGTTACCACATCAAATACTTTTTTTAATTTTCCACTTGGTTTTATTACAAACTGTTTTAAATGAAAACCATTTCACTCATTACGAATGGTTTCTTATTTGAACTCCAACTTGTATCTAACACCAGCACAGTAATAAACTGACATCAATAAAAAAAATGAAGTAGCCTACTGAAAACTACCTTGGGATAATGTATCCCTAAGCTTAACTTATGTACGAACGAATATTAACATAAACAATAGACGAAAGCTCGACATCTTTAATACTCAAACCAGACTCTTTTTTTTACTTACGACTCTTTGCTTTGCTTATGTAATTAATTACACTACTTAAAAATCTTATACATATAATATTCATTAAAAAGATATATATATAAATTACTGGCGCATGTGTGAAAATAAGAATGTATCACCAGGAGTATCATAAGGAATAAAACACTCGGGCAAATTTTTCGCGTTCTCCTCCATTTTGTTTCCTTTCTAGAGAATTCAGATCGAACAGTCATTAGCTCTCAAGCAGCGGCTGCCCCAAGTCCCCCAGCCCATAAATCAAGACTGGAGCGTCGTGACCTCGTGCGGCAGCATGCTTCTGGATGATACTCCTTATATTATATCCTCGTTTCCCTTGCGAGCCTCCGCAACAAACGGGCCGCCACTGCTCTGCTGAGTTTTATTCGCTGTCTTGTGATTTATTCTTTCTGGGAAAACCCAGTTTACACACCCTCTACAACTTAGTGGGTTTCAGCACACACAAGTGTTACCGATTTGAGTCTACGTGCAATACAAAGACACCATCATTAATCATTTACAAATTTGTAGAAAAAATATTAGAATTAACATAATTAAATTCTACTAAAAAAAACTGGTTTTGGACAAATTTTGAAAAGTTTAGTTGTAGACCATGAAGTCCATAAATTGCTCTGTATTATCCTGTACAATTACTTTTTTAAATGCATTTTAATTGTATTTCATATTTTTATTTACATTTATTTTACATTATATTTTATTTAATACAGACTAGGTCTTAATGATAAACATAACCTACAGCTTTTGTTCCTTATTCGGTTTTGCGGATGCATTCTGATTTATATCACGGAAAATACCTATATAAAAATTATATTAAGTATCTTTATATATATTTATATATTTATATATTAGTTTTGTAAAGTGTTGCTTTAGCATTTAATAAATGTATGTAACAATTAGATTTACATATACGTGTGTAATGGTTGTTTCTGTGCCTGTTAATTTATGAACAAAAGTTGATTGACGAATATGCTCCAAGTTTAGTTTATTTTAATGTTCTTAAGTTCGACTCTCCCGTGTGTTCATCCGCCAATCTACGGTAACTGACCTTCTCTTAGAGCCGAAAACTCACTAGTGTAATGAACAATTAGCGGAAATACCTCAAAATAAAATCCATCCTCGTGGTGCGCAGGGCTTTCTTTTTCTTTGTAGAAAAACATATCCGTTCATGACAGCTGTATAACATCATCCGCAAAACGTACCAGGGTCTTTCGTTCTTTTTATTTTTTTTTCTCTCCCTATCTCTCCGGCTTTTCAGCGAGTCCACAATGACCCAACCCCACTTTAGTGAAGTAGGCTAGCGCTATCAGCACAGCAGCAGACCGGGGTTCGCATGCCATCCACCCCCTTCATCATAATATTGCAACCATATTATGCGCCCCACTCACGTGACCAAGTGTCTATTAAAAAGGAAACCTTTTTTTTGAACTGTGAATCATTAATAGAGACTATTGTTGGTCCCCTTTGAGGAGGATCACAGAGATGGAAGTAGTGTGTCCGAAATTTCGTCGAAATGTAAAATTTCCTTCTTATTTTTTAGCCTTTTTTTTAACCAGAAAAAAATTGTGCATCACAGATTAGTCGAAACGTTACAAGGTGATTGGCTGTAGAACGTTGTATGACGGAACATATGATGTTTTGGGGGTAAACATCATATAGCTAAACATACAAAAGTACACCACAAGTATATGGACCTCTTTACATTAGTAGTCTTCTTGTGTGCCAGTGTTAAAGGAAACAAACGCATTCACAACATAACAATAGCTGGCGTTGTGGTTTATTTTTTTTTTAAATCTGATTTTTCTTGATTTTCCCCCCTCTATTAGATCTTAAAAATTCACCATCCCAATGCTTGCTACCAACTACATAGATTAAAAATCTAATATAGCCTTTCACTGTTACCGAATACCTTTAAAGAACTCGTGTGTGCAAGGTGGCCCTCTCTCGGTGAATACGGTGCATCAGTCAAACAAGAATCAATGGAAGTTCGTGTTATCAGCGGAACCTACCAAGCATCTGCTCTCTTTGACCTTAGAATTTGCTCGTGTCAACATTGCAGTACTGAAAATGATGAATGTGCATATGCAACAGTGTATGTGTTACTACAAGGTACTATTTTAGACATCATAACTTTTAGTTACAAGAGTCATAGGAGCTGAAGCTACAATTCTGACATCTTTATAGAGCAGTGATCTATCAAGTCTACCTCAACAAACAAAAGAAAGAAGACCCGTCCCGAAAGGGGCCTTCTCTTTACCACCATTTGGTGCTTGTTTTCCGGCTACAGAGTGTTTAGGCTGAAAGCTCATCCAACAGACGTGGTGAAGCCCTGTAGATAATTAATCACCTCAGCAAGGCAGGACCGCTTCTCCCCCTGCACCAATGCTTTGTTCTCTCAGTTGCCACAACTTGACAGAGTACAAACTTTTTTCTTTTTTTTTAATGCAGATTGAACTGAACTATGTTATCATTTTATTTCCATATTCATGCAATATGAATATGGAAATAAATAAAAAAAAAAAAAAAAAACTTTGTATAGATGCCAGCGCTACTCGATGCATTCAACATTCTTTATTCTTGGATACTGTGATGTGCTGTTTGCTTTATCGAGTGTGACTCATGAAAGTCAGGTATTTTAAAAGAATAAACATGTTTCAAAAACCGCTTTAGTCAGTCTTGTTTGTGTTGCTTAAACCTTTTTATAGGAGTAGCCTATTCACCTGCCTCCTTTAACTAAACAAGCCTGGGGTGTTGCGAGACGCAACGCGAACCTGCCTAAGTCCCTAGGGTCTGTCTGTTTGCTTCTCATTTCAGCATGCCTCCTAAACTTCCCACTGACCCAAGCACAAAGTTCATTAAGAACACTTTTACACAGTAATCGGGACTATTCGCAGTGCATAGCCTATAAGATGTGCAAATCATCCCCGTCTTTTAATATAATTTTAATAACATCACTTATTTTTCACATTTAATTAATTATAATTAAATCAGTAACTGCAGACCAGCATAAACGTTTTTCAGCCGTTTAGTTTTCATTTCTTAACAAAGTGGACTGCTGCTTTTCAAAGAAGCCAACAGACAGGGCTGTGTTTTCACTCTAAGTGGTTCGTGGAGTCTCGCCAGGAGACAGAACAAATCTGTTCTCAATGCTGACATTTGGAGCCCTCGAAGCAAGCTAAGATTACTACAACACGCCGACGAAGATCATTTTTTCCCCTTTGGATTTACCGTGGTCATTATCAAAGCTAATAATCATATACAGCTCAACACAGTTTGACAATGATGCCAGTGGCACGGCAATGATCTTTGACTGCCTAGTTCTGCCCATGAGTTCAGATAACGTTTGTTGAACGTGAATGAAATAAAAATAGGAGTAAAAGATCCTATCTTTCTTTGTACCCTGTGTTTTGATAATGATAGAAACAAGTGATTGACACACATTAAAGGGATTTTGTAGCTTATGAACGGCACATTATTATTAGGCTATTATTATTATTATTATTATGTTGTTGTTGTTGTTGTTGTTGTTAACATTTGTATGTAATCTGACCATTTTATAAAATCTCAGATATTTAGAGAAAATTCACCATTTAATTGTTGGATAACGGGGTTGAGAAAACGGGTTTAGTTCACATCAGTACAAACAGCATATGTATATAACCTGCACTTTAAACATGTGTTGCATAATTTTTCATATAAAACATCAAAAAAATTAGATTTCAAAAAGCTTAGATTACTTACTCCAAACCCACGTTTTGAAGACTGACCGGAAGAGGAGCAGCTGGTCGGTTCTGAGAGGTCTCGCTAAGTCGACGGTCAACTGCAAAATGAAAAATCCGACCGAACCTCCTGTGTCTATTTCTAACCAAGAGGTATCTATTATTTAAGAAGGTCATGTGAGCCAGTCAATTAAAATTTAAGCATGGTAGATTGAGAGGTGAGGTGCTGGTGCCATGATGGAAGTTTAAATTTCCTGTCTGTCAAGATCTGAATCAATGATGACGGATCTTAGCGTTTCAGTTTTCAGTTTTTCAAGGTTTTTCTCTCGAAATCTGAATATTTAAAACAGGGTCACGCATACTGATTTCAAATTCCACAAAATAGTAAACAGACCAGACAATCTTTATACTAAGATCCAAGGCTGTTGTTGTCTCTGACCAATAACTGCTAATCTTGGTGAAAGTTAGGCTACACACAGGCAAACAAACTTTAGATCCCTAAATGGCATCCTTAAATCTTTTTTGAGATCCTTGATTTCTTCTACCTGCTTAAACAGTCAAATTCACAGCTTGTGTTTTCTATAATAGGCCTAAATGATTTAGATGCTTTTTAAGGTGAGTTATTGTAGTGCAAATAATTTGCGATTTTAACATTTAATAACATTTTATGTCAAATAAGTCGTGGAAAGTAAGTTATGCACAAACACAGACTACGGATTTGGTCTCCTCCTAAATTTTCAAATATAGGCCATATTCAAGTTCCACTACTACCCCATGCGTTCAAGGAATAAACAGACCATGGTCTAGAGGGTGTTGAATATGGCGAGGTCAGAGGTTAAGGGGTCGTATACAGTGCTTCAGTTTGATGATTGGACAGCTCGTTTGTGTCCTCTGCTTGACCCCAACAGTAGTTTACACTAGTAAGTAGCCTACTGTCCGTCTCTAATTTATTTCAATAGACTTCTATGGGGAAAAGAGTTAATGATATTTGTTATTTGAATAGCCTATTTGATTGGAAAGGGACTGCACAAGAGAAATAGCTACAGTTTGGATTTGAATTTAAAATGGACGTCAATTTAACTCTATTGTCCCGAGGAAACAAACAAACAAAGAGACTGGGTGGAGCAAACGACGTCTGTCTGCACTGAAATTATTATTATTTCACGAATGAGTCCAAGTGTTTAATATTAATGTATGTGACTTTGTCTCAATAGCCTACAACAGTTTGAATACTTAGAAAAAACACTGCATTAAGTCACGTATTTCAGCCAGCAAGAATGGAGGCTCAAAATAAAATGTATCGTAATAAAGGTCAGCTTAAAGGAACACTAATAGCTATATAGCCTAATCGCTATGCGCGTTTTAATTATTTTATCAACAGAGCCAAAAGGATAGCCTAATGGAATAAATAAAAACTAAACGTCAGAATAATGATGGCAAAATCATTTGGTTTGTAATGTGCACCTTTTTCATAGGCCATGTTATAATATCTTGAAAATCTAATAAGTAAACCTAAACTGTTGACCTATACAGCATTGATCTCCCAATTTGCGGAATACAAATTTCCGAGGCAAGCTTTTAGTCTATTGCGATTTTTTAAGGCTTTGTTATTCGTTATCAAGATACGTTGGAATAAAACAGTGACAGTACACAGCTAAATTACACCGCCTACATTAGTCTTGTCTATAGATTAAACTAAATGGATAATGCACAATAAAGTCATTTTTTTATTATTTCCATGGGCAGCCTATAATTACTTGCATACAGGCTTACTAAAACAACTTGACATCATTCACCAATATACAAATAAACAAATACACGAATATTCACAGCTTTGATGAGGTAAATACACTTAACAATACTCTAAAATATAGGACTAAGACAAATAAGATAACTACTCCAGGAAGATTGTTCCTATACTTGTGCCTTCAAGTTAAAATGTCAATTTGTACAGGCGTAACTAGCGCAGATCTTCACAAACAAGACTCGCTATGTCTCGGTTAAAGACAGACAACGTAACGATCCAATGTCCAAGTTAAAGTACATTCTACTATTGTTCCTTTAAGAGAGAGAACGAGCGAGAGTGGGGGAAAAAAACGATTTTTACAGGAAGGATGTGATTTCCAGCTCAAATTAGAGTGGAGCAAGAGGTTGAGAAGACGCGGTTAAGTTGCCTCATCGGACACTGAATAAAAAGTAACCCTGTGAAGTTCCGATCCTAATACTGCTATGTGTTCTTCGTTCTTGTTCAGTTCCGTCTGTGCCGATTTGCTTCTAGCACTATAGGTTCGAGGGACAAGGCGTTGGAAGCAGTGTTTGCTGCTGCTGAGTGGCGTCCGTTTTCATGTGATGGTTGGAGGGCGCAGAGCTCGAGGAGCGGATCTTTGTATTAGGCAGCTTGTGGTCCTTCTTCCATTTCATGCGGCGGTTCTGAAACCAGATTTTCACCTGACGCTCAGAAAGACACATAGTGTGCGCTATCTCCACTCGTCGACGTCGAGTCAGATATCGGTTAAAGTGGAACTCTTTCTCAAGCTCAAGAGCCTGCTGGCGCGTGTAGGCGGTGCGAGACCTCTTGGGCACTCCTCCAGAGTAGCTGGCGGTCACTAAACACACAAACACATAACCAAGCAGGTGTTATTGACATTCTCAGGTATTGGTGAGATGTCGGATAATTAGTACACTTGCTAAACATTTTGAAGAATAGCCTACTAAATGAGCAGAGTATGAAACAATGGGCATGCGTCGTTCTCCGACGACAAGATTCCATTTATACGCAGTCTTGATGTAACTAATTTGGTAGCACTCCAACATGGAAAATAACTAAATTAAAAGGCCTGTTTGGTGCTAACTTGATCAACGATAAACTTTCTTTTGAGTTAAAAGAAACAAACGCAAATGGGCCGTGTGGAACATCGAGGGAAATAAAATGTGCGAGAACTCCTAATCACCGGGACTTCATTTCGATGGCAGTAAATCCTCTAAATGAGCAATTCCAACATGATCCCTACATGCCTTACGACGAACGCCCTCCACAGGGCTCCTAGAGCTTTTATTACCCGTGCATATTACTTACCGGTATTAACATGGACTTTTTTCATCCAGGGATACACCACCGGCTCTTTACCCTTCTGTGCGCCTGGGAGAGCCTCTGACACGAGGCTACAATCCTTGTTCGCAGTTGAACCAGCACAGCTCTCTGTGGTGAGGCGGGGTCCATGATTCTGCGGAACGGATTGAGGTTGCGCGTGATGACGGTCGGTGAAATCGTTGAGGCCGTTGGTTGACACATTACCGTAATCATAGCTCGGCTCTTGGTAGTTTGATCGCGGGTATGATGCCTCCTCGTGATGGGGGAAGCCCGCGTCTTTCGGCCGCTCATAATAATCAGAGGACACGGGCATGTATCCATTCTGCTGATATTCCTCGCAGGGTGGGAAAGAAGGTTCGATGTAATTTGAATTGATCAAGTAAGAACTCATGATCATTAATTTGAAAAGTGCAACAATTCTAATTTTTATCGTGCTGTCGTTTTTCTGATCTCTCCAAAACCCACCTACTCCTCTGTCAAATGTACAAAGTTGGTCGGTCACGTGAGAAATGCGACCAATCAGCGCCTCCTGTGGGCATCGTGTAAACAAGCACCAATAGCAGGCCAGGCATCAGCACAGCAAAAATGTGTTCGAGCGGTCAATGCGTCTGTTTTTGTTATCGAATCAAAATATATCAGAAATTAATTCGATATAGCTACCATATACATCGCATAGAAAACGAAGCAGCTGACTGAATGTACAATATGTAGCAATGTTAATATGCATTATATACAGATAATACAGTGATCAACAACTGAGTGCAATAAAGAACGTGATTTATCACAAAAGCATCCCCTTCTAGTGTTAATGCCTTTTCTGATGATAAATGTACAAAAAAAATCTCGTTTGTTGTGTACCACGACCTGCAGTTTTGTACCCTCCAGGGACTTTCAAATTTCTATAGGTTTCTCGAAAGAAACTTCAAGAAGGCCCACGACCACCTTAACAAAAGCAACTGTATCAGTATACTCAGAGACTAAGTATGCACCTGTTAATGAATAGCACAAAGACTATTTTCATGTCAGCAACCGCATCAACCAATAATTTCACACGTCTTTTGTAACAATTGTAACAAACACAATAAACAGACTTAGTTTTAGGGGTTCTACCACTGACATCGTCAAAGAAATAGTAGAAAGACCGTCAGTTAGATTTGCTCAACATTAGTGACCCAAACATGTGTAGTCAAGAACAACGAAAGGATGCTACATGAGCCTTTTAGTTACACACATTTGCATCTTTTGATTCGTATCTTTTTAATTATTATAATTACTGAATTAGTAAGAAAAATCTCACGTCTTCAGCAAAAGCAAAAACACATTAAAAAAAGTATTTTATAAAGAAATGTGGCATTCCTTATTGTCTATCAGAAACTCCATAATGAAATATGTTGGCTTTTTAAAATGTTTTTAAATGTCCAGTTAAATTGAACTGGACCTCATGTCACCTTTTATGTTCTGCACAGTGGCTTAGATCCACTGTATTTCGTCTTCTACTCTAATCAAATAAAAGTAGACCAAAACAAACTCAGAATTTGTATTTAGGACGACTTGCACTATTATAGTTTGCAGGCAGCCTCTAATTGTTGATTGCAGTTGTCTTTTTAGTTTACTGAAATACATAACAATCTTTATGCAATTATATAAGTATTGATAGTGCTTACATGGTAATAAAAAAGATTCAGAATAGTCATAATAAAGACTGCAATGACACGTTTATGATGTTGAAATATCTCTATAACAACATCCTTCTTTTTTAAGTAAAGACAATACATATTGTTTCTACTATTTCTCATTTTCTGTTTAATGCACAACACAGACAGACTTAATTCCATAACTTTGTCTTATTCCTTTTGGACTTGTTTAGCAGTATTTATAACACTAAAATATAACTCAGAAGGCCTACCTTGTGTGAGTTCGTGAGCAAAATATTGTCCCTGACCCTGAAGCTTATATGCCTGGTTCCCTGCCCAGATAAACCAAAGTAATGACACATCCTTCGCGCGACAGGTAGTTCCCATGTAATGTTTCTTTATCCTTAACATTTCCATATTGTGAATCAATAGACACCCTGAACTGAAAACTCCTGTTTAAGTATCCACGCGAGCTTCAAGTTGGTATTAACTAAACTATGTGAGTCACATGCGGTTCGAAAGCTTCGGAACCGCTCTGACTTTCTTTAATAGCCACACAGAGATAACTTCGGCTTGACCTCTCAGTGACTCAATGTCCATTTCGCTTCTTATTAATCTTGTTCATTGACAGTCTTTGTTAAACAACAAGGCGTGCCCTCTGAAAAGGTGACATTTTCATATTTGTTAGACGCAGTGACCTTGCTTTTACCCCGGACTTGGACTTCGTTTATCCCCTCAGGGAACAGGGTCCTTCTGGAGGTCGGATAAGTATGTGTTTGTGTGTGTGTGTGTTTGTGTGTGTGTGTGTGTGTGTGTCGGCATATATGTCTACTACTAATAAAAAGTGTTATTAGAATGTTGTTTAATTATTGGATTTCACTTCTTGATAAATTAAAATTGCTAACGAAAAGTCTTTTAAGCGAAGGGTTTAAACACAAATCTCTAAGCCAAGGCTTTAGTTTTCTGAGGCCCATATAAAATAATGCCATGTCGTCTGTTATTCATTATATACTTCTCTCTCCTTTGTGTACAAAACTGGAGGCCTAAAATTAAACACACTGCAATGTTTACATATTTAATACAAGTAAAACTAACAATTCATCACAAGATCAGATGAAAGAAAACCCTGATTTTGGATATTTAAAACTCACATCTAAAAGTGTTCTTCAAGTAATAATATGGATAAAACATAAATAGGGGAGACTGGGGCTAGTTGTCACATTTTTATTCCAGTAAATATTACCAACGCTATCTCACATTGAAAGTCAATTGAAGAAGCGAAAATGAGAAAAAATAACTGCTGATAAATTGGCTATAAAGAGGCTTAAACATGAAACCGATTAATTAGTAGACAGTTTATTGCAACAAGAAAAATATAAAAGGTAACTTAAATTTCGCCAGCAGATTGTATAAAATTACACCATTTAAAACATACGGGCATCCTGAACCGACCTGTTTTATTATTATTATTATTATTATTATTTTTAATAAATACTTTTGTTCTTACATTTAATTTAACCCAGTGTAGTCCTATCGTTTTAAATTGACCCAACTGCTTTTAAAAAATACAATGATATTGCACTTTCATTTGAGGATATGATTTTAAAATAAATATTCCAGTTTACTCTTAATTTGAACTGCATTTGGCTGAAACTAACATATAAAATTAAAATAATTTCAAATCGCGAGCATTTCTGCAATTTGACTTTTGACTCATAATCTTAATACAGAGCTAGCCTACAACCGTCGTGTTTCCCAGTGTAGCAACTATAGCTCCGGTCTCCTATAAAAAAGGAATACGGCCATTTCAAGTCATCGCGTCTTCTGTAAACCCGTGAATCAAACTGTCTAAACGAATATACAACCTTGAACAAAAATTATTCGAAATTACTTATATTAAACAAATTTTATGGACACAAATGTGTGTGATTTAGATTTAGCCTATTTATAATGCCGGTTGTAGTTCAAGTTTTCTGTATGGAAAAATTATTCTTCAGATTTATGCATTCTTTAAAGAATAAAAAAATGTAGGCTATATTTAACAGAAATAAACAGTTAATTTATCCAATGAAAATATGCAAATTTGATTATTTATTTTTTTAAATGTTTGTATTCGCAAAAATAAAGAGAGAGAATTTAATATATATATATATATATATATATATATATATATATATATATATATATATATATATATATATATATATATATATATTGGCGTCGATGGTTCTGTGCATGTTTAAAACGAGATTTGTCCCAAAGTGAGGAGTATTACATACAATTATTTGTAATCCAAATTATTTTATTACAAACCGTCTCTATACCGGCCTCGTTTAGTCCTGATTTACCAGTAAATAATGCTAGACAGCATATTTTCCTTTTATAGTTTTTTCTTTTCTGTTTTCTTCTGTTAAAATCAACGAATGTTTAGTTTTTAAGATGCTACAACATGGGGGAAAAACTTATCTTCAGAACTAAAGAAATGTTAATTGCGGAAATATTATCAATCCTAAATGCAAATGTCCCGTCGAACTTATGGTCATCAAATGGGATTTATTCAAAGGGAATTCACCGATCAGACCCCTTAATAAAACCTGAATACTCAATCTCTGGCATAGGCGTAGGAGGTAGTCTCTTGGGGATGCTAACCCAGGGTCACCCAGCTTGCAGAGTTCATCGCGAGGTTAGACCAGAACTCACGGGATTCACAGCTATTCCATCTTTTGTGCCATTATAAAAGTGGCACTGCGCTCTACAAGAACAGATGACAGCTACTTGTTCTGCTGTAAACTTTTGACCCCGGCCCTCCCCCTACCTTTACAATCTCGCTCTCTCTCTCTCTCAGACAAACAAGCACAAATAAACAGATGGACAAAAACGAGCCTTCAAGCTCATCAACTTTCTTTCTCCCTTTTTCTCTCTCTTTTATTCTTTTCTATGCTATTGTTTTCCCCATACATCTTTTATATTTTCCATTTATAATGACCACTAATATTAGGCCAAAACTATTAATATCTTATCAAACAACCTTTATATCTCCAAACAGCTTGTCCTGCTGTAGCCATCAATTTCGTTCTGCTGATATCCATGCTGCACCCAGATTTGTAAACCATTTCTATTCTACCGAGAGTCCCTGCAATTAAAGGTGAATGCGGGAGTTATTATTCTTTTTCTTTCTGTCATTTCTATCCTTATAGGGAGAAGGGGCGCCAATGCGGGTGACACTGAACTTGGCCAAAAGCGAGCTCTGCTGGTGGTTTACGGCGTGTGCACATTCATCTTCCTGCCGCCGCTGACCTCACGGTGAACCAGGAGAGAAGACATTTTTCTTCAGTCCCTCCTTCATTGTCTATCGAATCCTGTCTCTCTCCCACTCGCTCTCACACTTCAATTTAAGTATGCGGATGTTTTATGCGCATTTCCTCAAATAAGGGCAAGCAAAAACATCTTTGTGTTGCATCAACGTTTATATTTTTTAATAAAAGTGTTTCATGATGCCATAGAAGAACCTTTTTGTCTAAATGGTTCTATAAAGAACCTTTAACATCTGAAGAACCTTTCTGTTTCACAAAAGGTTCTTTGTGGTGAAAGAAGGGTCTTCAGATTATAAAAAGGTAAGAAAGAGATGGTTCTTTAAATAACCTTTGACTAAATGGTTCTTTGTGGAACCAAAAATGGTTCTTCTATAGCATTGCTGTAAAGAACCTTTTGAAGCACCTTTATTTTTAAGAGTGCCTTTAAGTTAAAACAGCATTGATGGTTATGATAACTACAGTGTTGCTAAGCATTAGTGGTGCTTGAATATGTTTGTGATTAATAATTACTCGGTTGTATCAGATTTCAAGTCACAAAATTGCCACTTGGTCAAAATGTGCAGAAATATTAACAAATGATCTATACTCTGATAGATATTGAGCGTATAAAAATATATTGATAACAGAGGAAAAACATTTTTTCATATGGAATTCGACAGACAGACATATAGATAGATAGATTCTTCCTATCCTTTCTCTCAAAACTTTTAGGCAGTTCTGGCTGGTGCGAATTGCTGCATCAACATCTACCAAAAGTATAAAAACTAACATCAAAACGTCTTTTAAAAATCATTATTTAATGCATAGATACAAAGGGCAGCGAATATTACAGTATAGGAAGGAAGCAATTACAGTCAAAGAGCAGTGCCCCCCACCAACCATCTGCCGGTGTTGGTAGCATAATTCGATAGCGAAAAGTGCTACCTATCAGATTTTGCTTCCAGCATGATATTAATAAAATGTGAGGCTTTATTAACATGTACACCTACCCCAATCCTAAACCTACCCTTACTGTAGGATAAATACAGTGTTGGTAGCATAATCTGATGGGTAGCATTATTTGTCAGTACACCGGACAAGCCAACGCTTAATACAAGCCCTAATTAACGTAGTTGGAACATTAGCGCATTTATTTTCTGCTCATTGTTTCACCAAGGGCCTAAAGAAAATTTTGTCTCTCAACAGCAGTGAAAACCCGAAACAAACCAACTCGAACTTACCAAGAGCTGACCCTCGTCCACCCGAGTGAATTCGGTCGACGTGTTTCCAATCCATAGCTAACTGGTTTGTCAGTAGCAGCTGTGGATCCAGTCAAAGAACACCTCAGCGGTCTGCAGAGAAAGAGAACGAAGCTCCACGTCAGTGCGATTAAACTTTATATGCGATATAGTGTCGACTCCCCAAAACCATAAAACAGACTTTAATTGCCACCACGTGACTGTTTTATGGCCAGCGAGCCTATCTGCCGTCTCGCTCCGGGTGAATTTTACGATCTAATTCCTGGACCAAACCTCATTATTTATCTTACCCGCCAATGTCACGGATCCAGAATGGTAAAGGGTCTAGTAAAGTTTGCCGCTCAAAACCCTGTACAGATTTTCAAAGAAGAGAAAAGTGGACGAAAGTGGGCGTGGACGCACACTTATGTTGAGAAGTTGGCAAGGGGGACCATAAGTGCCCTTCCACGACGGGTGAGTAAAATAGTGATTACAGCGCGTCTCATACCTGTTGAACCACTTAAACAAACTTTTACATAAAAGAGGAAATTGTTCTATACAATCTAGAATTGAAACAATACCGTGCATAAAGTATGGTATACAATAAATGGTATTTTGCAGTTTTATGACTACTAATAGGCTACTCACCCTCACATTAATAATCAAACGCTTATGTGGTAGATTTGACTTTACGTCTGTCATTACACACACACACACACACACACACAAAACACCTGACAAAACACTGAGATCTAAATTTTAAAGTGAAAACTTTATTGTTATGAACACTACATTTATCGTTGGCAACACTGTTTTCTGTACTTCCAGTTATCATTCAAATTTCACGAGAAGGAAAATAATTCGCGTTTCCCCCAACACTTGAAAACTTACAACACAAACATATTCAAGTAGAAAAACGAGGACACGACGAATATGCGGACAAGTCTGAACGGGACGATTTTATCAATACACAAAGATGACAGCACAACACGAACAAAACAGGTCTTCTATGCTTCAACTTCACAACAAATAAAATACAATCGATATTTGATATCGAATTTAAATACATAAAATACATCAATTCATATTTACAAACCAAAATACATAAAAAAAACAATAACAAAAACATTTTAAGTTATTCATTTGGTAAATGTCAAATATTTTCACCGGTTGACTTACCCAAATGCACCTTTCAGAAACTTTTTTTTTTCGTCAATAGCCTACGTGTTATATTAATTTACACCTTCATGTGGCATTTCTAAGACAATGCAATGATCTATCCACATACGCAACATTACATGAAGACACAGAGAGGAAGTGTTTGTTTTATTTTTTTTTTTCTGACCAAGGACGCAACTCAGGGCGTTCACTCTTTCAAGACCAGTGGAAAGTTCTTTTGTGAAATGGGCAAAGTCTTCATCCCCTTGTCGAACACACACTTAGAATAAGGAAACATACACACATACCTACATTCACACATACAGACACACATACATTCAAACACTAACAGATTTAATTTATATATGCACATATACAACATATATATACATTTTCACTGCCGGTATCCGCTTCCTGCACCCGCCATATTCATACTCTTCAACTTGTTGTCCTTTTTCCATTTCATTCTGCGGTTTTGAAACCATATTTTGATTTGCCTCTCTGAGAGACAGAGCGTGTGTGCAATCTCAATACGACGGCGACGTGTCAGGTACCGGTTGAAGTGGAACTCCTTCTCAAGCTCAAGTGTCTGGTAGCGTGTGTAGGCTGTCCTGGGCCTTTTCCCCTCCGGTCCGGTCAAACTGTCTGTTATACACAAAAGTGTGACAATGTATTTTATTTTTTATAATTTTAATGCACTGTAATATATATTATGCAATGCACGACCTAAAACATGGTTGAAAGGACATGCATCAACCTCAAAGCATGCGTGACATTCTCAGGGACAGAAAGTATAACAATTAATTCGGGTAATTTCCTCAAATTATCTAAAATGAAATCAGTTTTATTAACTAATTTAATACCACGGAAAATGAATTACTGGATAATCGACAAGACAATTAATAATATAATTAGGTCCTTTCATTTTTATAAAAGAATATCTATTCTATTATTTAAGAGAGATGGAGCCAGTGAAGGACATTAACCTGGCCGTGCCATATTTCGATATAACAGTCCAAAACCAAAGTAAACTAACCGTATTTGCATTAAAAGTCCCAAACTGATTTTGAGTGAAATTTGACAGGGGGTCATTCACACCATACTACAACACTCAGAAGACAAACAGAAAAAAAAAAAAAAAAGAATTTTGCCGTTTACCATGACTTATATGAAGTTTTCGCATCCATGGATAAATCTGCGGCGCGTCAGATACATTCTGTGCCGCTGTCTGGGCACTTCCCGGTGGCTTTTCTTCCTCCATAGTGCTGGACGCTTTAGAAACGTCCTCGCGACTGAGAACCGTCCCGATGCTGTTGGTCGCAGAGCCAGCGGTGCTCGGTAGTGAGGTTTTCAGGGCGCGGTGTGACTGCTCGCTGACAGGAGAGTTGGCTAAGGATGGGCAGGGGAGAGGGTCAGAGGAAATCTCAGCGCTGCTCGCGGTAACCGGTTGATTGTACCGGACAGGCGTCGCAGCTGGACTGTCTGTGTAGCTTTGAGTTCGCTCACCAGACGAGAGAAAGTGTCCGGTGGTAGAGCGCCCGGTGCTAAGATCCATTCCATTGTAACCAAAAGCATACCTGCCCGAATGCATGCCCGGAGAATCTCCGCATTGGCCACTAGAGCTATGATCTCCATAGTTATGTAAGGGATAGTCCGCGCCATTTGGATAGTGACCGCAAAATGAGTTCCCAAAATATGAGCTCATTGATTGACAGTTATCTTATAATTATTTTTAGTTACTACAACTACCTTTATGGAGAGAACAATTCTACCGTGCGTGTTTGATTTGTGTCTCTTGATGGTTTGGAGCATCTATTGCACCCTTGCACAATTTATGATGAATTATGGAAATGAGTTAGACACAGACTTAATGCTCCCTTACGTAGACTCCCAAATATGGGGTAAGGCTTAGAGTCACGTGTTTTTGTTGACCAGTCGTAAATCCTATTTTGTGACCTCCAGCGGTAAACTCACGCGTAAGCAGGAAATCAGGATGGAATTGTTTGGACACGGGAACGCGCAACAAGAGTTTCACCGAACTAGCTGTTGTGTGTTCTGCAAGATTGTAGCGGCGCGCCACCCTCTGGTTACAGGCGGGACTACCTATACCATCAGACTGGAGGCGAGCACGCGATGGGGTCATTCAAAGGGTAACGACTCTGCAGTAGAAAAATTGTATCTTCTGAAACGATGCGCCGTGACCTGCACACAAAACGCGCAGCAGATTGTCTAACAGATTTAGTAGATTCAAAAACACACGTAACTAGATGTTTGAAATAAACAATAGTCAACAAGAACACATCAAATAAATTAATTGATTCTCAAGTATTGCATACCCAATTAAAATACTCATAATAATTCCTCATAATAGCCTACCTATTTGGTTTGAAAACAGGATTTTGTTTTTTTAATTTTTGATTTAGTTCAATTCTCAATATTTATGTCTTCAAAAAGAAACGATTAATGAGACCCTCTACAACATAAAACACTTGCCATATCTTATAACTTACTTTAGGATTTAAGTTCATTTACTTGTAAATTACTGTTTTTAAAAGCAACAGAGAAAATGTCTCTGAATTCTAAAGCAATATAAAACGGTTACAGAAAAAACAGCTTTCATACTATTTCTTGTGTTGTGCCCGTTTCCTTGAATTGGGGGGAATCAGCATCTGATGTAATGTTATGATGATGAAAAGAACTAAGCGCGACAAAGTAGCTGGTCTTGGTCAAACACTTTTAATAAAAACACTTTTTGTAACAGACATGGCAACCTAAGCAATATGTAGAAACGTTCATTTATTAACGAAAACCTAAATTGATCTGACAAACAGCTCATTTTAGTTTGAAGTAAACTGGAATATATTGATAAAATTGCACTTAGTAAACAAGAAATGTTGCAAATAAATTAATGAATAAATAGTCTGAACAAATGAAACTGTGGGAAAAATTTAATTCACTGCTAGAGTCCTGGAGATATTGGATATTTTCGGCCCTAGTTCAGCACCTGAAGACCCGACAGCTCCGGTAAGATAACCCGATCTCATGAATGTGCGTATCAATACCACGAGTTTATGTTTCTATTTGGCGTATATCTATACGCAGAAATTGACTTTGGCCTACATATGATATGCAATGTTTAGGATTAGGGTGTGGGGTAGGTGCGTATTATCTGTACGTCAAACACGTGTGTATTACATGCACGCCAAAGTTAATTTCTGCGTATAAACAGCACGCCAAGTAGAAACCTAAAATCGTGCTATTGATTCGCATTTTCATGAGGCCGGGCTTCGTTCATTCTGCTTTCTGCCAGTCTTCTTCAGTTTAAATGTGAAATGTGGTGCGAAAACGTTGTTATAAAAATCAAACATAAAAAAAAAACTATTTAATGACACCGAATACAAGTAAACTTATTTACATATTTTGTGTTTATAGCCCACACATGGCTTAACAAAACTAAATTAACAAAACTCACAGAAATTGACTGTTCAGAACGAGACAAACAGTCTATACAATGGATACATTCCATTAGATTAAACAAAACAGATTAAATAAACACTTAATTTTCAGAAATTCAACATGCAAACTGTGACATTGTTGCAATACCAAGAGGTTTGTAGAAGTTTCAAAAAACCTGATAAGACCATTTTCTGTATAATGTCAATGCTAGGAAAAGTAAACATTTTGAAGGATCTGGAATCTATAGGATCAGGTCTTATTCCTTGCCGTTTAACTTCACATTCCAGCATCTGTTGCATTGATTGGTTAGCTTCAAAAATCGAGCTTTATCCTGCTTGTGCAGCCAGCAAAGTGGTAGATCACCACCTAGCGGTGGTTTTCATGTACAACCATTTAACTCGTCATTAACACAGAAAAGCTACATAATTATGCCCAGCTCTTATTGTGTTCCTTTGTATTTATAGATTTTACATATAAATTAAACATCTTATAGGTCACCTTAAGAGCGTTCTGGAAGATTTCTACGCTCGGCTTGCTGAAAAAAATAAACAAATAAATGAAATGAAATTTAAAAAATTGGAATGGAATTTTAATTGAAATGTTAAAATCCCACTGTAAAACCAACCGCATATTGTACATATATGGCCTATAGTCTCTAATACGTGTAGGTGTAATTTTGCAGTTGCCCTGCAGGTGACTACATAGTCTGTCTTTTTATTGTACACGTACTTATTATATGAAGCTTTTTGGTAAAAGACTGTATTTTTCAATGATCTGTTAAGTCTAAAAACATGACCTAGACCCTTATTACAAATATAAGACAATATTATTATTGCTCGAAGCATCAAAATTTTCTGAAACAAGGACCACACTGACACCACAGCTCTTCCCTTAACCGAAGTGTGATGCACTGAATGCTTAGGATATCATCTTCAAATTCAACAAACTGTTACATCGACATACTGAATTGCACAACTCTCTCCCAGAGGTACTTCCTCAAATACAAATACTGTTTTGCTTACGCAGTAAAATCTGTTCCAAATATCTTTAATTAATCAGCCTTCATTTTTTAATGAACAACAGTAGACATAGTCTATCTTGTGGACAACCAACGACGACCTCTCCACCCAGAACAACAAACAAACCTAAGTGAATATCTAAAACGTTCTAATAATTGTGTGCAGTAGCCTATTACATGACATCAAAGATCGTTCGAGAGCCTACAAAACAATCCGAGTCCTTACCGTTCAGTGTGCCTGTTGGTCCACGAAGGCAAGAAACAGAGGTTGGTGACGAAAAATACTTCACAGCTCTTCGGAAAGCTTGTGCCAAACAAGATGAACAGTCCTCTCTTTACTGCCAATGGAATACCCAGTTCGATGGCAGCGAATGTAGAATAGTAGCCTACCTCAAAAGTAAAAGACAAGAAATTAACAACAGACGAAATGTGCAAAAGCGGAGGTAAAAGAAGACTAGACAAAGCAAGGTCAGGAGAAGAATACAGCTCTGTTTTGGGTAGGGGTGCACATACATAAAAAGTTAACGTTCATGTGGCCTTAAAACACGTGACCAACTGGTAGCCAATAGAAGCTAGCTGCAGCTCATAAAGTTGTACGGCAAAGTAGTAAATTTTCATAAACAACAACAGATTTATAGCTTCTCTAGGGAAGAGGACAGAGGCGGGGGCTGGTAAAGAAATGTTTGCAGCCAGGCGCCATTTTACAAGAGGAGCTCACAGGAAAAGTAAATGTATAGATTTATCCGCATTACAGTGAAATAACTAAACTTGTTTTCCATCAGATGTTGAATTTATATTATACTGCTATTAATTTAACCGCATAAATACCGAATTAAATAAATATTGCTTAAAATGCTACACATAGGCTAATAATAAATATTGTGGAAGATAATTTATACTCTCCTTCAAAAAAAGGAAAATAGAAAATTCGAATATTTATATTGGAGAAACGGACCACAATGTTTTACTTTAAAATGTATGTTTAACACTTGCAGTCTAGGCTAAGTCTATTAAGAGTGTATAGGATTACAAGAGAAAAAGATTTTATATTATTTAGCCTAGTTGTAAAGCTGTCATTATACGACCAGTGTTCTTTGTGTCCACATCACCACTGTGGGTGTTAAGTTTATCATGTTCCCAGAATTTATACTTTATACTTCATACTGATGTTATAAAGACATGTTGTTGCTGTTTGAATTATGTGACTTATTGAACGTGTTTACAAAACATCTAAATAGTCTATGCACAAATGTACGAGTTTTCACGTTTTCCTGAGTCTTTCTGACAGTTCACAGCGGGTCTTCCGTTAATGTCATTTTGGCTTTGCACCTTATCAATACTGAGGTAAAATTATCGAAATATAAACATAGCCTAGGTCTAAATGTATTATGCATTTCTTTTTTATCTACACGATTGCTTCAAGGAGAGACATGCACTGCATTTTATTAATGCAGTGGTGACGTTTATTATAGGGCGACGTCATCGCTCATGACTAATTAAAATTATTCTTGGTTTTATTAATAAATGTATTATAGCCTATTACATTATGGAAGTTTATATGACTGTGATCTAGTAGATTTTTGTCAGTAGTTACAAGAAACAGTATCCATGGTTTCTTTAACAGGGTATGCTATAAATCTTGGAAGTGGACACAACGACAGAAATCAATTATGCAACCAGATACGCATAGGAGATCCTCTAAATTAAGACACACCGAGTAATTAATTTATTACCACAGAGCCCAGACATAAAAACGTTTAAGACTTCACACATACATGAACAGCTGCATCGGTGGTTTAATGGATATAGTTGCAGGACACGACACCAGATACACAACAAACTGTTTCAAATAAACGTGAAAGTCATACCTTACGTTCCAATTTGAAGATAAACATCCGGAAGGTTTGGTCCGTTTATGCTTGCTTAGCTATATGAATTTGGGGCGGGAGATGTCCAAGTCCTTTCAAAATCCCGGATGAGCCGCAGCTTGACCATGTCATGTGTAAGCAACATTTTAGAAACAGTCATTTATTTCCCTCTGTAGTACTATAGACCACAAATTGTACACAAAGCAACATTTTTGGCCAGTGCTGAAGAGGAGGGAGTTAGCGCGCGCTGCGTATGACTGTAAGACATTCCAGTTTAATACTAATTCATATACTTTTTCATTCTGCTGAGTTGTTGAGTAGGAATCATCGGTGTCGTTTTTACGAGCTAGGGTGATATACAGTCCCATTACAGGCGGAGTTCGTATTAAATCCCACTTCTCTGGCATTGGATCACATGATCACTCTGCAAGCACTGGACAGCCAATAAGTATTGCTTCTGCCTTTACATCAGCTTGTAATAACACTAGTTAATCTTATAAATTAGTCCATGGACCGCTGATGATCACGATTTTTATGAAAATTTGTATTTCAAGATATAGCCTATTGTGCCCCATTAAAGACTAGATTTCAGATTTGTTTGCACAAATCAAAACGGTAATTTCCAACAAAAACAGCTTATGAGAACAAATATAATTATTTAAAGATAAATTATTTTACAAGATCAGATACATTGGAAGTGCGACAAAAGTTCGATTGTTTTTTTTTTATTGCTATATTTGTTATTAGGCTATTTGTTTTTTTATTTAGGCTATTTGAAAAACTATATATAGGCTACATATTGAATAATAAGATAAACATGTCAAAAGAAAAAAGGAAGAAAAACAAAGAATACTGAACGTAAAACAAAATCCTATGAGGAACATTTAGTGAAACTAACTATAAGAAACCCGTTTCCAATTATAAAACACAGTCCAAAAAATAGCACATAAGCTCTTAGTTAAGGCACATTTAAGTTTATCAGAGCATACGCGTTGAAATCAAATCCTCAAGTGAAAAAAAAAGCCTAAACAACAAAAAAATAATAATAATAATATAAAAAACACTGAAAAAGCTGGATGTTTAAATGTAAATCAGATAGTCTACGAGCCTCTTAGGTTATTTTCACAAGAGAGCACACAAGGTAAAGCTGTATATATATTTTTCGACGTCATTTTACCAACGTGAATATAGGCATTGGTTTTCATTTATTCATCTTTTCCATTCCGCACTACAGATACCACTTGTGAGTCTGCTCTTGTGTGCTTCTTCCCCTAATCTAAAACTTTGTAGCAATTTTTTTTTTTTTCTAAATTTTCATTGAACGTTATGATTATTGAATGGACGTAGCCTAATTATTTTTTTTATTTTTGTTGTATTTTTTAAAACAATCGTTTTTACATAAGACATAGGCTAATGAAAAAAAATACACTGACATGTTCTATGTGTGTGTGTGGGGGGGGGGGGGGGGGGAGAGAGAAGGGGAGGGAGGGTGTAAGATGGGACTGCATTTTTAAAATTATAATACATAAAATATTTTATTATAGGCTACATAATGCAAAAAAGAAAATGAAAAGAAAATGTCTTATAAATAAGGAATAAGTCTTTTTTAGTACTCGACTCGGGATTATTAATTGTAATCCTTCCCGACTACTAATTAAAATTCGAGACCGTTATAAACCAGACATTACTCAAATTATTTGGCTTCAGTGTTAAGACGTAGGCCTACGTTGTAATTATTGCTTAATGGTTTGATTATGAAAGAAAAAGAAGCAACGGGTAGCATCAACAAGATTTTTTGTTTGTAATTTCATCAGATAAAAATGAATCTAATAAAGACTTAAAGAAAGCGGGAACATGGAAGTTATTGAAAATACCTTTTTTCAAGGTTTTACTGACATCAAGTGGTCAGACTGTATAACAACGCAGGCAAATACTATGACGATAGAGTGTTTTATTTATGCATGGACGTCCACGATTAGACAAGGTGTTGGGCAAAATAATTTCTGCAAGTGAAAGTAAGAATATGCAAGGTTTTCATTATTTTATTTTCATCAGTATTTTTAAAACGTCTGGAGAATTTGCACTGACGCCTCCATTTCACCATGTAGCTATAGACCTACACAAAAGGTGCACTAGGGCAAACTGCAATCAGAGGCCAATAAAACGAGATTATTTCCGCTGGCTTTTTGTGCACGTAGTCGAGTCTCTCTGAAAGCGAAGGGTGACTGAAGAAAAAAAAACTCTCCAAATGGGTTTCGGGCCTCTGGAAACGGTCTAATTGTGTCTGGACGGCCATAAAGCCATTGAAAATGGAATGCCAATGTCTGTTGCCGTGTCTGCAATTCATTGTCTTGTCTCCGTGGTGAAGACTTTGAAGTCAAAGTCCCCCGTTGTACCACTTGTGCCTCCAGTAAGTTATACAGTAGGCCTTATATAACCTAATATAAAATATATTCATATTTATATTTAATGTTTGTATGTGAACAGACGTCACGTTGAGCAACCTCATCATGGAGGCCAAGACGATAGGTCTGCTTTTTTAATTCCACAGATTCAGACACACATGATGCGTTGTTCACTGGCCCCAGCTGTCGAGTCCCATGATATCTCTGTTGTCTTGCGTTCTCTCGCCTCGCAGCGCTTTGCATACCATAAACGGTTATAGCAGTCATTGTCTTTTATAGCAGCATGCAGCTAACAACCTCATCTTCCAGACCGGTCTACGGGCCTGTTCTCCCCGAGTACAAACTCGCCCAGCATAGCGTGGCCTCAGAACAAATTCCTCAAGAGTTGATAGCAGGTCCATGAAATACCAACCTCCTGGGTAATATATATAAAGCAGCTGCTAGATTATAAAATTCGGTCCTTATATTTCTTATTAAATGTTTACATAGCATCTATTAATTAAAATAAACCAATGAATTAACAGATACAAATATGAAATAACAATTATACAAAAATGTATTACTTTTCTCATGATGCAAAATACAATTGCCTGGAAACTACAAAAAAATCTATCAAAATTACATAATTAAATATTTACATGTAATTTAATACATCGTTCTCAGCTTAATTGTTATTTAAAATATCACAAGGACTACAAAATCTAAGGGAGACTTGTTTGGAAATATGAAATGCTTTTATTATTCAATAAATAAAATCACAATTTACATCTGAGAAATGTAAGTAAACAAAAAAATCTAAGTAAACTAACGATATGACGGTCAACAGACCATGAGGTATTTGAAAAGTTGCCTACAGTGCTTTTATCTACAGCTCAGTATACTTGTTCCCTGAAGTTCGCAGACTTCTCCCAATATCATAACGGCTGATATGGAATGGAAATTTTGGTCGATTCAAAACAAATAGGTAGTTAAGTAGGTAGTGGTAATGTCATAATTGTCCATACAAAACAAAACAATTTCTAAGGGCACATACAAAAGGAAATAATGTCTAAGGGCAAATGATCTCATCTACACAAGTGTATTAACTTTACATAAACCTGGGCCCATTTTTTTTTTTTTTTTTACTAGTGAAAATTTAGGAAACGCTACAGAACATAAGAAAACTGTAAATTGCTGCCCGAAATACACACTGATATACTAACTACAATTGAAGAGGAATAAACTTTTTTTCCGATATGTTCATTCATTACTAATAAATTTGGTCCAAATTAAATACAGAATTGTGAAGAATACTGCGTCAGCGAGTATTTAAACAGGCTACATCTGAAAAACAGATTTGTGCCGTATTCATTAAGATGGAACCACTTATGACAAACAAATAGCCTAATCCAAATAGCCTTATATAACTACTGGATCCCAGCATGCTTTAAGAAAATGCTTGAATAACACAAGACCGAGGCCTAATGTAAAATCCCACGACATTATCATTTCAAGAAAAGGATGGATTCTCTCACATCCTCACCTACACGAAGTGCTAAATTCTTAGTCGTCCTTCGTTCCATCTTTGTTACATTTTTTCATCTTCATCCTGCGGTTTTGGAACCAAATTTTGACCTGTCTCTCAGTGAGGTTCAGTTGACGGGCGACCTCGTACCGCCGGTCGCGCGTGAGGTAAGTGTTAAATAAAAACTCTTTCTCCAGCTCGAGGATCTGGTGCTTAGTATAAGGACATCGTTTTTTACGCGTCGAGCTCGCGTGAAGCCAGTTGGACACAGGGTTGTCTGGGGAAAGGTAGAGGGAAGGGAATGAGGGTTTCGAAATCATAAGCGAGCAGAGAATGATTTAAACACAAAACCCTATATATCTATAATATATACCTATAATTCCAGACCATGGGATATATCAGTTACTCAAACATATAATATGGCCTCCTAACAATGACGTCTAAAGTAAATACGCCGAAGTAAATATTTCGAACAATTTTACAGGATTTAACTAGAATGAGAATCGGGTTAAAACACATTAATTTATGAGTAGTGATTAACAAATTTTATATCATTGTATTCATATATCCCACCATTTGGCCAGCCTTACCTGGATCAGCGCCCGGTTTCTCCTGTACATCGCCTCCTTTATCAGCAGTCCGGCCAGATACTGTCTCAGTGTCGGTAGAACATCCTCCGTTACTGAAGTCTCCAGAAGGGAGTACGGCACGTGAAATGGCCTCTGTGCCTTTATCATTCGTTCTGTTTGTATCAGGTTTGGCATGATAGCGATGATGGACCGTCGGTAGCTCAGTGAGAGGCAGCCCACATGCAGAGTCCAAGAGCCAAGACTGCACGTAATCCCCAGCTACTGGAGGTTGCGTATGCGGCTGATACACTGACGGTATACCACTGGAGAAATGCGTGGGAATGTGGCCCCAACCTGAGCCACCATAAACGGGTTGCTTTGCCGGGAATGAGCAGGGACCGAGCTCTGTATGGTCCGTGGGTAGAACGGAGGGCCTGTGCTGAATGAGCCCTGAACCTGAGGAGAAGCGATTCTCCTCATTGTCCGGCATAACAAGAGAGTCCACATAATATCCTGTCAGAGCTCCGGATGTCGACATGGCAGGGATGCACTCTCATGTATACACACACATAAAAACACTTACACACACATACAGTAACACGCTCACAAAATAACAATCTGTGAAAATGGAGAGGCAACTTCACCCTCACAAAGCCTTAGACAGCTAAGAAGTTGAGAGCAAACTGCCATTTGATTGGGTGGGATGCACACGTGACCACTGGAACAGAACAATAAAAAAAAAAGAAAAAGAAAAAAAAAATCAATGGAATTTCTTTGAAAAGGAAAAGGGAAAAAGATCGTTTTGGTTCTAATCTTCTCCAAAACAACCAAGGAATGAGCTACTATTAAAAATTAATAGGCATATCTACAAAATGTAAACACTTAAAGAAAAAAATAAATATTCTCTGAATTTGTTTAGATCAGAGATTCAAAGCACAATCCCAAGGATGTTGTTTACAAAATTTCATGTTCTGTCTCATGTGAATTGACTGCATTCGAAACTAGAAAATCTATACAGCCTTTATACAGACAAACAGCATGGACAGAAGACATTGCCAATAAATACATTCTTAAAAATAAAGGTGCTTCACGATGCCTTAGAGAAGAACATTTTTGTCTAAATGGTTCCATAAGGAACCTTTAACATCTGAAGAACGTTCTGTTTCACAAAGGGTTCTTTGTGGCGGAAGAAGGTTCTTCAGATTATAAAAAGGTAAGAAAGAGATGTTTCTTTGACTGAATGGTTTTTGTGGAACCAAAAATGGTTCTTCTATGGCATCGCTGTGAAGAATTTTTTGAAGCACCTTTATTTTTAAGAGTGTATATGTAATCAAACCGACACTATAAATGACAAAGAAATCGAGACGGATTAGATACACTATGGTAGGAAGAGCCATATTTATACTGCACATAATAGATATTCTACTTCTTAGTTGAGCGGTTTTTATTTAGATAATTTACCCATTAAAATAAAATGGTTACAGTACAGTGTACACGACGAACTGGATTTAGAGAGGAAGCTACATTTTCACTGGGTTAGCAAGCGGCTACTGCTGGGATATATATATATATATATATATATATATATATATATATATATATAGATATATATATATATATATATATATATATATATAGCGAATGCCTGTAGTTTCTAAATACATTTGGTCCTTTATGCATTTATATATACTCTTCATAATATTATTTCAGAATGTCCACTATGAATGTTAATAATATACTGTAATGACTGATTGAAAGAAATGACTATTTATATAGATACAAATTATTTGAATTGATTGTCCAGAATCTTTTATAGCTAGCCTATTTGAAATTTATATCAGAAAAACTGCTCCAGAAAAATACACGTCGCAGCCAAACATAATATTTCTCAAATACAGCACCAAATCCATAAGGAATACGATTAATATGGAAACATACAATTTGCCAGTTACTACATTACATTTATCAAATTATATTAATCTGCTCAATCGAAAAGACAACGTCAAAATAGTTATGACATTCAAAGTGACATGGAACAGAAAATGTAAGTGCACTTAAACAATGAAAGAGTTTTTATTAATACTAATATTATTAATAATAGCAGAATATAGCATAAAGTAATTATACTTTAATTTTTCTTGTTGTTGTTGTGGGTTATTATAAATGTTGTTCTACGTTTTATTCGGCAATCATTGGCCATAAGTGGATTCTCGTTTATTTTTTAATTATGGCTGCCAAACAAAAAGCAGTTAAAATAAGTTAACTATTAGCCTACTAAAGAATTTACCGTCACAAGCAAACGAAATTAACATAAAAACGTAATACAATAAAGGAATCTCAAGTAAAAACGAGTAGGCTAATTACCATCTAAAATGTTTTAATCAAGTTTATTTTCAGCAGACATACAAAGACAAAAAAAATTAAAATAAAAAAATCGAATGCACATCAGCTCAGTAATTGTGAGCCTCGTTCAACAAATCCAGAAATAGGCTATCAAAGAAAATATGATTTGTTCACACTATTTAATAGCCCATCAGTGATTACCAGAAGGGCATTCAGAAGGATTTTACTATTTTACAGCAGGAAACGATGCTACTTCTCAAAAAAGAAGAAAGCGGCGGAAACAGCATGGTCCTTTGAGGCCGTAAACTGCTCAGGGGTGTTTGTTAACACAACCGAGTTTTACCATAGGCGTTATTCATGCTTTTTAGGAACAAATAAATTTCCTTCAGCTGTACTAGTGTGCCACCATAAAGCCAATCTTGCTTTTTGTGTTCAGCCACTTCTCACGGCGTTAGGCGGAAGCCGGGAACGCAATTTCTCGAGCTCAGTGGCACGCCTCCTAGGTCTATGTTGCTTACAGCAGACAAGGCTCTATCGCCGTGTATTGGACATAACCGAGGCCTTGTCAAGTAGCCTACTGTCTACACTGAGTTCGACAAATTAGTGTCCACGTTCAGTCCAAAAATTCAAACATCAAACAACTCACGGCGTTTGTGTTCAAAAGGCATTTTCTGAAATAACAATAATGCTTTACATTTTATACTGGCAATTTAAATGGGATTTGGGATTGTTTCGATGTCCACTAGGTGAAAAACAGTAGATCTTATGTTACGGACGAATGAAACTGGGGCAATTAAGACAGTTTCGTGTTGCAGAGTTTAAATATACAATCCCAACAACATGAAACTACCTAAACCACTCGACAGTCTGGTTCAACTCTTCAGACAAAACAACTAATGGTTTCTAAACAAATTGCCGGCACACCTTTCATCTAATCTTTAATCTGCATTTTCTATCAAACAACATGCATTTCTCGTAACAGCCAAGACTATTCATGTCAGAATAGCATCTTACCTGTATTAACCCCATTTAAATGAAACGGAGTACCCAAAAAAGGCTGTTTTCCATCGCCTGAAATCCGAACGTCTTTATTCCTGCCTCTATTAGTCTGTACTGAGGGTAGTCACTCAGAAAAATGACGAGCCTCATAAAGTAGGCAGCAATAAAAAGCCACAAAAGCAGACTAAAGTCGCCATAATACTATGCTGTATATACATGTTGTGGCACTTAATTCGCTGAAGTAGGCTATGCTTACATACATTAATGCCAAAGATAATGGGAAATTTCATTGCAAAACGAAATCTGACTCAAAAAAAATAATAGAACTTAGCCTAATACATTTTTAAAACAT
The DNA here is from genome assembly GCF_018340385.1 of Cyprinus carpio. Classification (NCBI taxonomy): domain Eukaryota; kingdom Metazoa; phylum Chordata; class Actinopteri; order Cypriniformes; family Cyprinidae; genus Cyprinus; species Cyprinus carpio. The sequence goes on along the minus strand of NC_056590.1, from coordinate 12,649,063 downwards.
TACGCTTCCACGGCATAGCTCAACAAAGGTCAAGTAAGCACAAATGCAAAATATACAACTTGAAAACCAACATTATATGTGTAGATTTGTACACATAGGTCACACAAGCACATTCTTTATCCGATGCCAGAGCAAATTTATTTCTGTTTCGCCGCACGTGGGTTCGTAGTTCATTGACCTGTAGGCCAACGAACTTTTAATTGTGATAGATAGATAGATAGATAGATAGATAGATAGATAGATAGATAGATAGATAGATAGATACCCGCGATATTCAAAAACATTAATGGTTTACCATTTTCTTTTGCAAAATACACTGTAGCCTATATGACTATTTGTTTTCACGTCGTCACCTTTGCACGTATAGTTAATGTTGTAGTAGTGGTATAGGACAATCTGTATAAAAATAAAGCGCATGTGCGGGCACATATACCATTACGATAAAAAAAAAAAAGAATTGCAATATAATCTACTTTTAATTAGCCGATACTGTTTATTTTTCACAGCGCTAACATACTAAACATACCTACTAGACATAAGGCATGGCAAATCATTTACATTCCATACTCTGGTTAATATAGCTACCGCATTATTATTGTTCTCCCAAAAATACAATGGAATAAACCTCATAAATTAGACAACAATCTCGAAGAAAAAAAGAAAACAAGGGTGTGTGTGTGTGTGTGTGTGTGTGTGTGTGTGTGTGTGTGTATACACACACACACATACATATAAATATATAAATCTCAAATTCTTCGAAGATTCTCTTTGCCCAGGTAATTTTTCCATTGCACAAAACTATATTTTGACTTGCCTGTCGGTCAGGTGCACACTGCGGCTGATTTCTAGGCGGCGCTCGCGCTCCTGAGTCAAGTACATCTTGTAGACTGTAGAGTAACTTCTTCTCCAGCTCTAAGATTTTTTGTTTGATGTAAGGACAGCGCTTCTTCCGGCAGTCTTCCGTTAGCCAGTTTACTGAACACGCAATGTATGTTTCCTGTACAAGATCTCTATAAGTACATCTATTAGTAACGCTAATTACAAAAACAAAAACAAAAAATATATATACAAAAAAAAAAAAAAACCCTGGACAGCGTTGGTTTTATGGTCTGCATAATAAAATGTGGGTGTTGTTACAGCCTAATTAGTTTCAAAATAAAACAGTAGCCTAAACAATATCAGATCAAGATTGTGAATAGGAAAGGAAAACTTAAACTTTCGTTTTTTTTTAATAGCATATTTTGGTATATATGCCTTTTTAAAATTAATGTACACTGACAGTAGGCTATTTATCGCCGCACTCGATCGACACCGTTATCTAAACTTTTTATTGAGCCAATCTATCGTATAGCATTTTATGTTTATGTTGTTTAAGAGTATTTTTCTGTCTGGAAATATATTACTTCCATTCAATTAATTAATTTGGATTTTTATTCATTTTTATTATTAACAAGCTAGCCTATTTATATTCTAAATTAGGCTATAGTTTCTGCACCAGATGAATACATTAATGGCTTCGAAGGTGTATTAGTAATAAATTAATGGTATCAAATGTATATTAAAGACCAGACTTATAACAGATCCTTTACCTTACCTTTGCTATATTGCACCTAGCACCTCCTGTCAAGTCTGACATATTTCCCGAACTTGCTGCCTTTCCTTTGCTTTTTCCTCAACGTTGTCATCCGGCGTTTTGATAAAACTAATGTCATCTCCATCTTTTTCGCTTGAATATACTTTCTGATAGGGAAGTCTAAAAAAGTAGCCATTGCAGTAGTGACTATAGGCTCGACGTCTGATGGATCCCTGCAAGATACTATTGTAAAGACATCGGATCAGCACAAGCCCGTCGCATCCCGTGAACCATAATCCTCACTCAATGTGGCTGGCTGCTACTTCAGTGCACTTCCGTGGATCGAAAATGCAACGTGCCCCGTGTTCTGTGATGTCCTGAGGACAGAAGCAAAACGTATTAACAATGCGACACGAGCTGCTCCAAATCACATCGCGATGCTGGGCACAGCTGTGGTTTGGGCAGCTACATTGTTGGGTTGCGAGTAATGTCGCTTTTCGAAGTAAGATGCCAAACTCCAGCTGCTGATGGTGATCTAGCTGCCAGGTTCAGTAAGCTTATTAATTAGGGAATCTAAAAGACACTCACTCCCGATTGCGCTAACACGTCCCCCGCCATTACCGGGAAGTGTTTTGGGGATAGTGTATGAGAACGCTCATTGGTGGTCATTTACATCGTTAGACAAGCTGGGTGTGATGAGGTGCCCTTGTTCAATTCAGTGCGCACGTTTCAACCAGTAGGAACCCAGAAACACATAGAGCCACACCCCCTGCAGGCCTGCGTCACCTGTCTTTAAATGTATAGCAGCAACGTTCGGACGGCAGAGTAGACCAGATGTGGGAGGACTAGATTATCAAACCATGCACCATTCTGCACTCAACCTCGTGCACACGAGCTAAAACGTGTGCATGTGTGAAATTGCGGGTTGTCACAAACTTTCTTTTACCCTCGGTGTTACACAACGCTTTAAAGCATGCATTTAAAGCCGGACAGCTAGGCCATATTAAGATACGCATACATTTTCGAGTCTAATTTAAAACATATAGCTCGAAATAGGAAGAGTCACTTTAACAGCTACATAAATGTTAATTCTTGAACTAATATTACGTATTTCTAGAATGATGTCTGGAATAAAATAACACTACTGCGATTTTTGGTACGCACAATATAAAGTACCGTCACATGCTGAAACAAAACACCGACAACATAACGTTTCTTAGGTTGCAAAAACCACACTGTAAGACTGACAGTGGCTTGTTCAAATTCAAGTTGAAAATTAAACGTGAAAAAGAGAACACAATCATGAATTCCACCATATGCCCATATGCCCATATGCCCTTATTTTAAAATTTTCTCTATCAAAACATTTAGTTTAAAAATGTGATGGAGCTATATAAAAACTCATTAGTATTACTGGTTGTGTTTGTATATTTTTATATATATCTTTACTGCAGGCCATATAGTATAATCCAACCGTTTAAGACAATAAACCTAAGGAAATGTATCTTATGTGTCAATTTAGATTTGAGTGGGAAATAGACTGGACTAGGTCTGATAATGAAGGCCTAATTTGGGGACTACACTAACATGCACATATAGACATTACTATTTCAGTCTTCTACACAACAGTTTGTAACCATTCCTTATTCAATATTTGTCGATCTAAAATAAAAATTTGATAGGCCCGTATGTTTTAATTACTATGCCTAGCCTATATATACATACCAAAGTTGAAATGGCAGATAAACTCAACCCTTTCTTTTCCACGTTTCTTTGTTCCCAAGATCGAGTTCGCTGTAAGAGAAACTCAAGAACAGAAATCTCACATTTTATTGCTATCAGCGGAAGCATTTATTTTGCACAAGAGACAAATAGTCCACACGCACTGTAATACTACCCGTCCGCCTGCTCTCACCTCTTCATGCTGTTACTGAAGTCCTAATGCGAAAAGGCACTATAATGTATCACAATTACAAATACCATTATAAATTACATAATTCAATTTGTCAACGGGAGAGAAAAAAGAACTGTTCAGACAGCATTGTCACAGTTATGTTCTCCAGTTAATGTTCAATCATCGCTGAAAGCTCAAAAGAACGATGTGCGTCATTTTTTGAGCCCAATAAATTATTGATTACAGCTGGCTATAAATTAGCTAGGCCATTTTTGTAAAAAAAAAAAAATCCAGTAATTTTGCTCAAAGATGGTATAGGCTATACTTAATGGATTTCTTAATCGACGGAGCATAGTTCATTTGCCATTAAATTTTTGATTCAGTGATAAAAGTGAAATTTTAATACCCTCATATTTTACACTATCATATTTAATATAATAAGAACATTGGTCATTTAATACGTGTTCTGTTCCAAATGGTTAAAATTGTGGAATGTTTTAGTGACTGTCTGAATTTAAGGCAGTTCAGTCGGAACACCTGCAGGGAATTTGGTATTTCAACGTTCAACGAACCAGTTGGACTCTTAAGCGACCTTATACATAGCCTGTGTGTGTGTGTGTGTGTGTGTGTGTGTGTGAGAGAGAGAGAGAGAGAGAGAGAGAGAGAGAGAGATTTATAAAAGCATTGCTTTTGATGTTGTGATGTTGCCTCAAAACAATGTTTCAAAGATTTGAGTCCCTCCTGTTCAATCGATGATCCACGGCCATGACATTGATCACACTAGTGCCTCCCAATGGAGGGCATTTGAACCTACTTGTGGGATAGTTGCATTCATTCATATCATTGTATGTAAATTGAGAAAAACTAAAATAAAAAATTAAAATTTAGTTTTTCTCAATTTACATATTTACACACTCTGGGTAAAATACGGACAAACCCAGCTGTATATCTATATCTATATATGTATATATGTATATATAAGAAAAACTATTTATATTTTTATTTATATATTTATATATATATATATATAAATAAAAAACAGAGGAAAGGGAAACATTTTAGTGTGAAATTAATACAACAGGCAGAAAGAAAAAGAGCACCCCTGAAAGTCGACCCTCAAAATCTCTTTGCCTCTGTTCCCTTGCAATCGTGGCTAATAACCTTGGTTCTCATACGGTTTATGGCACCACACTGCAATTGCCCAAATGCTCCAGACACAGACAGCTTTTATGGTCGTGTTGCTGAAGCAACAAGGAGGATGTCCCCGTAATTAGGCGGATATTCCTCAGCGCCTCAAAGGATGAGCCAGCCAGGCCAAGTCGCTCCGCGACAAGCAACCATAAAGCTCAGACTTTCTCTCCCCCTCTCTTCTACTTTCTTTCTCTCTCTTCTTCTTACTCTTCCTCTGTCTTTGTTTATTGCTGTCATATGAACACTACGAGCACGGCCATAAACATTCAGATAATAACTGCAAATACTGTAACCACTGTGACGGTAAAACTGTCAGGTAACAACTGCTTCATCTCATGGTCAGAAAGAGTTCTTAAAAAACAAAAAAAGAAAAACAAAACAACATTGCTGTTCATAAATGCACATAATGCGCATGTGTACGCTCATGCATAATATATTTGAAAAGAAATACGATGTACTACAAATATATGTTATACCCCTTTGATTATTTAATTTAGGAAATATATGCCATAAAGATGATTTTCTAGATTACAATCAACCAAACCCTTTTAATCCCAGGACAATCATAGCGGTGCACAGTAGAACATGGGCAAATAAGGTCATCGTGAAAACGTTATTTCCATTCTGAAGCCTGAAAGTGTCCACTTCTTAAAGATTACCAATTCCTAGTCCGGAAATGTTTATGATTGGGGATGTGATTCAGCGCGATTGCATGTTCTCCGTTCAGTCAAGCTCACAGTCTGTTTCATTTCTGTGTTCAGAGTTTGCAGCAAGTGAAAATTTTGGATGATCAAAATATAACAAATAGGCTACACAGTTTGTAATGAGTCATTTACATTCCCGAGAGACGGCGAAGAAAGTGTTATTGCTCCATTCCTCCACACAAATGAACACGCCATAAGAATGGCTTTTCCTTGTTTAAACCCAAATATTTCAGCCAGTTGTACTCAATCTCCGCATGTTAGTCCGTCACAACTGCACGCGGAGCAGGCTAGTCCGTGTTCAGTGTTTATCACAAGCTCTTAATTAAATCATTTATGTTCGCCACAGAATTGTATACGTTTATCTATTACGAGCACAAAACAACCCGTATTTAAACTGTGAAGTCCAATGTCCTGTATATGCTCTCTGTAGTGAATGGTGCCTTGTCTCGAACTTGAAGTTAACCACTGAGAGTCTGTATAAGGTCTCGTGTGTGATCTTACTGCAGCTGTTGTATATTTGTATCTGTTATTTCCTTGCCCTATATCAGTGGGTTGGTACTGTAGTACTGTAATCGGTCCCTGTTTAGTTTCTTTTCCTTCATCCGCCGGTTCTGGAACCAAATTTTCACTTGGCGATCGGTGAGGTTAAGCATCCGTGAGAGCTGAAGTCGTTTCTCTTTGTTAATGTACACGCTGAAGAAGAATTCCCTCTCGAGCTCCCGGATTTGAAATTTTGTATAGGGACATCTCTTCTTGCGAACCCTAGGTCCACCTAAGAGAAAATTACCAATAAACAAATAATCGTCATCAGGGTTAGATTATGAAAGATAATCCAAAAATAAATTAAAGAAATTAGTATATAGGCCTATATATAATAGATATAACCTATACATATATATATATCCTATATATAGGCTATATGATTGTCATTGTTAAGGTTAATAAATACACAGATAATAAACTAAATCTCAATTTTATTTAGGCTACAAACTAAAGATTTTCTATCTAAAGGGTTGTAAAATAAAAAAATAAAAAAATTATACTAGCAAATATTTTGCCTATTTTAACTTTTTAAACGGAAAGAAACATGCATTAATTACCAGAGAAATATTAGGCGCTTGTTACTCCAACTGTTGCAAACAATCATGTGAAATCACTGCGGACACTTAAATACATTTTAAAGTTCAAGTTAAAATGCGCTAGCTTTGAGTCTTTTCATGGCCAATTTCAATTCCAAGCACGTGATTCTCACTGTTTATAAGTAGCCTAGGTTTTGTTGGGGAAATCTCAGGCCCTCCATAAACCTTATACGCTTATAAAACAGCATATAAAAAATTTAACAGGAGCGCGCAAGATTGCAAACTTTCTCGCAAGACAGTCTCGCTGAGCTCGTACTTACTGCTTGCACCGCTGGTCTTTTCCTCGTTGTTTCCGGAAGAAGATTCGGGGCTACTGGTCTCCTGTCGCTCCTTTCCTTCGGACTCCTGCTCCAGTGCGGGCGCTGGCGTTGGCTGTTTGCTGGAGTGCATTTTATCCCTCGCTGCATAGTTGCTGTTCGCTACACTGTCCGAGCCCCCACAGGCGGTGTCAAAAAACGGGTCAAATGCTTGAGGAAGCACCCCGTTTCTTCCAACACTACCGTAGAAATTGGACGCGGAGGTCGAGTTCGATGAGTGATAATACGCAGATGCATTATTCTTAGGGAACATTTCACCAACTGTCGTTGCCGCTGGTAAACACTCCCTATGTACTATGTCCTCCGACGGATAACACTGAGCCAGTGGACCCCGGTGAGGCCATTTACTGGACGCATCAGTAGCATAGTCCCGGAATGTAACCTCCCTGACATGCTGTACCTGAGGCAGGTTAGATGAGTAAGAGTAGGTGACGGGACGAGAAGACGGACTTTGGGATAGGAAAGAGGGCAACGTGGAGAAATCAGCCCCCGGAACGTAATACGTGCAGCTGGGCAGATACATGTTGGAGCCAACGGAAACTCTCTCGTCAAAATCCATCATTGTACCCGCGCAGCTTCTAGCTTGGGCTAGCGAGACCTATACGAAACGCCCACAACATAGCTCTCATGTGCGCGTGCCTCTTACCCGAGTTGTAGGGGTATCCGCGAGGCAGAAATTTTGAGACGTAAGATGACGTGGAAATCCATTTCTATCCAGTCCAACTGAGACCATAGTCACGTGATCCAGAAAAGACATTGACAGATCCTCGCTCACTTTTTCTGTTTGTATATTGACAGTGAAAGCTAATTAATGGCAGATCCAAACTTAACAACGAAGTCCAGACTGAATTACAAATGAGTTTCTAAAACGTTTGCGAATACAAGTTTGTGAAGATTAAAACACTCTGTTGAACATACATAATTTGGATTGTGTTCGGTTGACTGGGATGTTTAAATAGCCTATAATATTTTAAACGGACAAATAGACGTTATGAAATTAAATTAAAAAAATAAAAATAAAGAAATAAAGAAATACAAAGTCTTGCCAAAATACTACAATCCATTCTTAGAAGTTTATAAGTCAAGAACACAGTGTTTGTGACTAAACGAGGAATGCGAGAGATCAATACGGTCCATCAAACGGCATCAAAACGAAGAAAATTAGTGTTTTGACATGAAGGCTGGAATGATAAACGTGTAGCTATATGGCTTCTGTAATCCAGACTTCCTATAAAACAAAACATTCAAAAATATATGCACTAGGCCTGTATGCAGAATTTTTCACGTGTAGCCTATGCCATAATACGTGCATGCTATTTTGTCTTGGCAGCTATTTAATTGACCTTTGAAAGGCACGAAAATAAAAGAGTTTAAGACCTTGGGTCTTAAACCCGGAATAGGCCGGTAAAGGCCTCACTTTTCCACATCGCACAACCCTTAAAGAGCAGGTCATATGGGTTTTCGAGAAATATATTTTTTGCAGTTTTTAAGTTGCTATCCTTCAATGTAAACAGTGTACAAAGTTGTTAATCAAACGCCTTAAGGAGTCGTCATATTTCCGAATCTTCTGCCTGATACCTATTTACCTCACAAGGTAACACATTTGCATAATCCCCGCCTACCAGGGAAATACAAACACTTTGACCTACCAACAAACACTTCTGCTAGTTAGTGTGTCCACATCAGGTGAAGAATACGCTGTGTCCTGCATGGTAAAAGCAAGTTTGTTTTGTTTTCTTTAACATACATGATGTCTTCACAACCACATACATAGTGAGAAACGTCCTGATCATGTTGTGCTTGCAGTGGAGCTTCCGGTTGAACGACTGCATCGGTATCATCATTGGACTCTGCTCGAATTGATAAGGTAACAACGTTTCCGACACCCATTGTATACGAAAGACCAATCACAACAGATTTGGCCAGCTGACCAATCAGAGCAAAGTAGACTTATGGAAGGGAGGAGTTTACAGACCTTAAGCCCAGAACTGCTTTGAACGAATCGTTTCGAAATCATTGAAAAATTATTCAAATATTAAACGTGAGAAAATGACAATGATTTTAGATGCATTTAAAACTGTTATAGGGGACTCCAAATCAATATTAGGACACTTTAAAATACCATATGACCTGCTCTTTAATCCCTTTGCACCATATGCCTCCAAAAACGCACGGGGTGTGAGTAACATGAGCCTCATTTAGTTAAGCTTTTATAATGTTGAGCAAGGTGTGATTGTCGGACATTTTAAGATATTCTGATTATATAATTCCTTTACCAGTAATAGGTTCTCCACGGTAGGTAGCAGAATGAAACAAACACAAAATTGGTGGCCCCGAGACAAGACGCTTCGCCTCTTCGTCAACTCAAGACAAAATCGCGCCGTGTGCTGGAAAGATTTCAGCAGTAATTTGGGGCCCAAGTACAACGGAAACCTGCTATGGGTACCTGGGAAGCAGAGATTTTAATGCAATTTGTAGGGTTTACATAATGCGAAGCCCTTTTACTCTCTTTTTAACACAACAGAGCAAGACGGCTCAACCATGAAGAGGTAGCGCAAGACGCAGCTAAAGACAACAGTTTCTCTGTAGTTTAGACAAAAGAATAATTATAATAACTAGGAACATGGATAAAAATAATAACAATCTATGAATAATAGGATATAATGACATATGAACATTATATCCAACCACCTTTAAATATATAGGCGTAGGCTGTTAGCAAAGTAAGAGACTGCATCAAATAGCCTAACTTAGTCTATATAATGGTATGACATAATCTAAATCAGGTTTTTTTTTTTTTTTCATCCACATCTATGTCTAATCTGGCATTGCGGCCTGCACCCCCCTCCCTTAGTGTTAGTCTGAGTCTGTGTCCCTGAGTCCCTCTCTAAGGAGACAAGTCTGTGCGGTCGACTTCAAGTTCGGGGCGGGGAACGGGCTACCGCCCACCGCGCAAGTCTGAAAAAGTGAACGAACAACAAACGCCACGCAAGCCACTCTATGCCCCGGATGGAGTTTCACAAACTTCGCTTTCACATCAGGGAACTTTACAAAGGAACGACAAAGAGCAATTTTATGTGACAAGTTGAAAACAGGCACTTGTAAAAAAAAAAAAAAAAAAAAAAAAAAAAAAACGAAACCTCCCGTCAACATAGCATATTATACAGTCTCACACACACACGCGCACCACAAAGTAGCCTAAATAAATATAGACTATCACGCACAACAACGTGCCGTTTTTAAATAACCGTAAATATATCAGAAGAATAACTATTGTGAAGCTAGTACAATATTTAATTTGTTCAAAAATCATGTTTTTAAAGCCAAACTGTTTGTATGTGAAACTATGTCCGTTCACCACGTGAATATGACTTTAGGTAGGCTACGACTAAACTATGTCTGTTGTATTCTAGAAAGCCCATCAAAATCTCTGCCAAACATAGCAGGATCAAGCCTGTCACAAATTTTTCGCTCATGCACAACAGAACAGTTAAAGCTATTTGTTTGGAACCCTGTACTTTATTAAACATGTTTGGACATGTTTGGAAATTAATCGACAACTTTTTCAGTCACAAATTGGATTACAAATGATATGAAGTGAAATGTATTTGTTGAAATACGTGCAGCTACGACGACAATTTCTATTACAAATACTTCCATTTTTTAATAAGACGATTAAATACAACAGTGTAATGTACACAGTAGTTAATAATAACAATTATAATAAAATAAATAATGTTTGTTGGCGCCAATAATTTAGCGTTTGTTTTCTTTGTTAAGTCCAATGAGGACAAAACAAGAAAGAAAGAAAAAAAAAAACACCACACCAAATGACGTGTGCTGCCTCCAAAAAACCAAACTACAAGGGACTTTATTTCACGTGTTAGTAAAATTGTTTGCTGCACTGCTGTTATCTACGTTTGAAGTTGAGTGACCGTTCATTTTTTTTTTTTTTTTACATTTCAATTTAGGGATGGACTGAGAATGCAATAAATTCGTGACTAAAATATTTAAATGCTCAAATTATTTGTTTAAAAATGTTAAAGCAAAAACAACTATTTGATACAGCATCAGCAGATTTTAAGAGTATGTTTTTAAGTGGTGTTTTGCAAGTTTAAGACAATATAAGCTAAAAGAGCTATAACCATAACCAAACTTATTTAGGTTATTTAGCTATGTTATTTTTGAATAGAACAAAATCAATTAAATGTGTTATACAACATGAATTACATTTTAGGTCATTTTTTTCTGTTTGAATTTAAGATTTATATTGATTAAACATAAGGGTTGTTAGCTACAGATTTCTTTGCATTTATCTTTACCATCTACATCCTTCACAATTAGGAGTGTGTTGGTTACTTTAGTTATTGGACCGAGTCGTGTTTTGGAGCTGCACACAAATGATAAATAAGCACACAAATGTGTCTCTGTATCTGACAAAGACTATGCGTAATTAATTTTTAGGTCTTGTGAGGTTATGCAACTTACTAAAAAAGCAAAAATACTAATTAAACACAAAATTAGCAATTATTGTGGAAAGCAGAAATCAAGGAATACATACTTAAAAAGAACTTTATTGTGCTGACGCATTTCAGCGAACAGCCTTCATCAGGGCTAAAAAGCTGCATTTCTACAGCAAACGCATTGTTTAGAAAATGGTAAGAAACGGTTATCCAATTTATTTATTTGTTTATTTTTCCATAAAAACTGGCCAAACCAGATATACGCTTGAGATGTTGTCTGTGGCCTTGGCTTTCATTGTCTAGACGACCACCCTGAGCTTTCACCCCTTCTAATGGCGCACAGAATGAAACCTGAGAGAAAACCCGCGCCATTTGACTACATTCAGAAAACCAGTCTCACAACACATTCCGACATTCTCTCAGGAAACATTCAGTTGTTTTGAGTATCGCCTGAGTATAGCTGAACGAAATGCATTTTTTAGTGAAACGTCTTTCGTCAATTGTCTATAGCCTATTTAAATTATCCCCAAAGGTTTATATTTGTATTTTTATTTTGAATTACTGAATATTTTATTTTATTTGCAGTTTTATTTTTTCTGTCAATACAGACAACATGTCAAATCTTAAAACTGTGGTTTTCTATAGAACAAATCACATTAAAAATAAGAAAATCATTAAAAATCATTTAAACAAATCAGTTTTTCTAGTTATGAAAGGTCCTTTGTTAAGATGTGACCTTCAATATAGTCGAATTCGGACTGGTCGTTAGCTAACTGACAACATCAAAATCTAGATAGAAAAGAAAAACGAAATGCAAAGAGAAAATAATTCCTCCCGGAAAAGACTTGCACATGCAGTTCCATTTTTGTTCTTTAGATGGCGCCAGAAACCAGATTTACTAATAAGCAAAGGACTCCTGAATTGTTAAAATGCGTTCACTCTATCTAGACAACGTGAGCGCGCTTGAGACATTACGTCAACACAATAGACCTTACACACTAGCCTACTCAGAAAACTGAAACGTGGGTTTGGAGCGCCTAAGCACATTACCATTGTCAATTCTTTGGATTATTGTGATTTGAATAATCCAAGATGTTATGATCTAATATGAAAATGATTATGGGTGTGGAGACACAAAACGAACCCGAAAGCCTTCTACATTTATTTGTTTACATTGAATAATAATAATAACTATAATAAACCACTCTTCTGGAAGTAAAAATTAGATATGAGACAGTCGTTACAAGCAACTACATTAACAGACCATGGAGGTTGTAAAATGCCTACATGATAATTCACACTGAAAAAATAGCTGTTACGGTTTAAATATTTTATAATAAGTCTATAGATAGCCGATTGTGTCCGTGATAACGCTAGTTTGCGCAGTCAGTAGAACTTAAAGTTTACCTTTGTATTCCCATCTTGATAAAAAAATAATAATAATTAAAACCACAAACCACAACTTCTTGCTAAGGATAGCTAAAATAAAGAAAATAGGAAAGAAATACAAATTTATCGTGTGAATGTGGCTCCTCCGATATGCCAAACAAAACTACAAATATTGTAGCACTCTGAAATTACCCATGGCATGACTATAAACAATGACAAAGCTCGACAACTAGGCCTACTTTACTCCAAAAATAAAATGAAAGACCAAATCGTAACACTAAAATTCGAGAGGATTAATTATTTAAAATTTATATAAAAAATATATAACATCACGTTAAATTAAATTACACCTTTTGTCTGCTATGTCAAAAGTTTTTTTTTTTTATTGCAGTAGGATCGATTTAAACGCAAGAAGCTTGATAAACACACTATGCTCTTGAAGGAATCTCACTTATAGACGTAGGCTATATTATATCGTCATGTGTAATTTGCATAAATTAACTTTTATCTACGAGTCCTAATTTCTGTCTCAATTAATACTATACTCAGCAACTTAAAATTTGAATATGTAAAATAAATATTTAATTGTTCATGAACCTAACACTTAATTGTCATAATCGACAAGCAATGTAAACAGATCAATGTAAACAGTAAATAAGATACAAAACTTTATTGTTCATAATAGAGTTTTTAAAAAACAATATTTTTTCAATGTTCGGTTATTTCTCGTATAGATTTTATTGTTTGAGTTCATTTTTGCTTTCTTGTTTTTATATTATATTATTAATACACATACGATCTGTGGAAAATAACTTCTAAGACAGGCAAACGTCAAGTGAATGAGTTATACACTGATACGTAACAGATTATTGTGTGGGATTTAATTTGTACAATTATTTATTTTCAAGCTTTATTAGATTTAATTATTAACAGGACCAAAGCCAGCCGCTTCACTTACAAATGTACATCAGAAGATGGCGCAATTGCTCTATAATACGGCTGAGGTACGAAATCATCTAGTTTTCGCAGGCACTCAAGTGAAATTCCAAATGCATCAATTCTTGTTTCAGTCTATGGACAAGAAAAAGAAAAGAAAAGGAAAAAAAGGTATATTCACGGAGACATATACCTTTTACAGTCCATAATGTTGTGGACACCATCTAAAAGGTTCATTAGGCTACTTGCTTGTACCAACTCCTACAAAGAGCTAGTCAACGTGTTAAATTCAATTCACGTTCAAGTTTTGTATTTCTGCCATATTAATGGTTAATATTATCGCGTGGTTTGATGTTTCAAAACAAAAAATATAAATTACGTCACCATACATATTTTTCTTATGAATGGTTTATTAGGACGCATTTTGCGCAACACTATACAACGACAAAACACAATTAAGGTACTCTTTAACACACAAATACACAGTAAGTCTATATTGTACATTATTTTGGCGCAAATATAACCACAAATTGTACATGTCCTTAATAAAATAGAGGCTCCATTCCTGATATTCCCCAGCTTTAGACGGAATTTCATGAACTTGAGATTTCAAGCAAAGCATATTTTCAAGTTTAATCGACACTGGATGTGATGAAAGAAAAGTCGTACCACACTGTAAAGAGTTGCAGTATCAATATCCAATGTATTTCTCTCCACTAGATATTTTGTTGAACAGAAAATAATCTCAACAGACAAATTTATCTTATTCCCGAGTTGGGAATGTGGCCATATACACCGTTTGCAGACCAGAAATGACGCACCGCGTCACCATCAACCCTGTCCGATCCAAAGTGGTCACTTCGAAGCGGTAGTCCAAGGAAAACAAATCTTCGTTAAAACGTCTATAATTTCATAGCCTTGAGTGTGTGTGGGCTATCGCTGTTTAAAGTTGTCCAAATGCATTTACACAGAGCAAAGCTAACTGTTGCTTTTTAATTTGTTGACGACTTTTTTCTCCTTTACCCGTCGGTTCTGGAACCATATAGTAACCTGTCGTTCAGACAAGTTGGTCTGAGCGGATATCCGCCTGCGTTTGTCCTTGGTGATAAACTTGTTTGCGGCATACTCCCTTTCAAGCTCCTTCAGCTGCACCTTGGTGTATGGAACACGTTTCTTCCTCCCGCGGCGAAAAGAGCTACCGTCTGCCCCTCCGTGAGACACTCCCTCTGAAGATACAAATTACAATAAAATTATCCGATTATGTTTAAGCGTGTTTTGTTATACACTCAACATGATCATATTGATTTGAAGAAGAAATGCATTAATACTAGGGATTTTTTTTCCCTTCTTATTCTGACATTAACCTCACCTGGTATTGGAGACTTCCACACGTTTCCCGTATGTGGCTGCTCTTTGGTGCAGTAGACCTGCCCGTTCCAGCCACTGGCTGTGATAGCCCACGGTTGGTAACTCTCCATTGGTAATAAGGACTCATGCCGGGGCTCAGGCCCGCTCATAGCCTGGACTACAGGCACATCCAGATAGCTCGGAACTGGCTGATACGGGCTCGAGGCGTAGCTCGAGTAGAAGGCAAACTCTTTGGCGCGCGAGGACGTGTAATCTTCACCTGTAGAAGCGGACGTATCTATGTATTTTTCCCCGTAAGGTGAGGCAGAAGCGGGGGACTGGGCGCATGTCTTCACACCTCCACCGCCCCCATGGTGATGGGACATTCGGCAAGGATAGTATCCACCGCCACCAAAATATCCGTAGGAAATTGCAGCGCTGGCTGAACCCTGGACGGCTGAGCAGGGGCTGCATTGCTTCCCAGGCTCACCCGCTCCAGAGGCAACCGCTTCGCTTGACGGATAAGCAGCGCTGGGAGCAAGAGAGGCAGGGTGAGCCATCAAATTCCTGCACGGGCTTGGCGAGAAGTTACCTCCCGTGAACCCTTCCATATTCTTGCCGGTGTCGTCCAAACCGCCACCGTTATCATAGAGAAACATAACCGGGTCAATCCAACGCGGGCGGAGAAGCAGTGACGTTGTCATAGCCCGTCGGACATTGAGACGTATGGCTCTTTTTTGAGAAGCCCCGAGAGTGAAAAAGAGGAGATAGTCGATTCCACGAGAGTCAAGCGACTCTGACGCACCCTGCGCATAACCAGAATCACGCCTGGATTGGCTCAGAACTTGTCATGTGATATGTAAACGAGGACTATAATCAGCTCAAGTGCTAACAATCAAACCGAGCACAAATGCAGTGATGTGAGAGGACAATATGTCAAAGGATTTCATCCATTTCAAGATGCCCTAAAAGGTGAAGGGATGCGTAAGTATATAAACGTAAAATGGCGAATGCCCTACAGCTGTGGTCCTTCATGAAATTTCATCTCGGTATCCACTTTATTATATTTATTTATAAAACAAATGTTGCATGAGTGTTTTGTTATTTAAAACAGACATGAGCGCCGGGGTAAACACTGAACGAATATTGCATAATTGTAAGCGAATAACATAATTCCAGTTTATTTTTGCAAACATCCAAGTACGTTTGAGATTACAATTACAAAAATCGGTTACAATTATTTTTAAGTTGGTGCCATTGTTCAGTCGTTGGTGCCTTATAATGCACACACACACACACACACTGTGCCTCGTGTTAACTGCTTAATAAAGGGGTTAGCAAGTAGGCCTACATCATCGTCAAAATAAAAAAAATAAAAAAATTTACTTTCGAAATGTTTGATATCCTCAAACATTAGACTGTATTCATTCAACAAAATTGTAAGCATTGCATGATGCAATACAAGTGTACTAAAGCAAGCCAGATGTGCCCTTTAACGGTTAACAACGATATCGACAGGTTATTTTCACGATACTTAGAAAATTGGTTGCAAGTGATGGCAGTTTAAGAAAAAGGTCCAATTTAAGAAGGTGGCATTAAAAAGTCCTGCTGCTGCGGCTTCCGTTCTGTTTACAAGATGCGGAGACAGAGAACACCCCTGTATAAGACTGGGCATTTTACGTGCGGGGCCGACGCGTCTGCAGGCCAAGGTCAAGTTGAAAGTTGCCGTCTGGCTGCGACACTATGCCTGTTGGCCTAATCAGGCTTTGATGGCCAGCCTAAAAGCTTACAGAGGAGAAGAGTCGAATGGTGAGAAATATTTGGTGAATGAGATACGTCACAGAAGCTTTTTACTTTTACTGGCCTGCCACTTTGTATCACCAATATTAGCGAATCTGTAAAGAATGATTATACAATTTAACACTCTTTACTTTCGATTTTGTATTTTAACCAGTTGTATGTGGGTTAGAATACATCTGTTTTTTTCCCCATGGTTTCAGGTACGAATGTTGAAAATTAAATAGTAGCCTATTGTACTGTATTTATACATAATATATATATAAAAGGTGTAATTACTTCCTGATGTGTAAAACTACTTTTTCTTGTGTGGGTAGCTCGGACATTGGCTGTTTGCTGGTAGAAAACTACACAATTCCGTGCACGTGAAACATTTCCTGCGTGCTTTTTCGAAGACGATACACTATAAGAAATAGGCATGTACACAAGAGACTAAAGTGTGCTATTAAATAATGAATGACAAAAATAACATAATTTAAACATTTTTATGTAAATGAATTGAATGTAATGAATTAGCATTAATAAAATGTGATGGCAATATCGTATAAGATTTCATGCTGTAGGGAACTGAAATTGGGGTTTAACAAGAATTTTTGAAAACTAACTGTGGGGTGCGCATTGCGTATACTGTTATGGTCTATGGACAGCAAGACTATATGATGTATAACCATAATGTGAGATATATGTGTGATTTTTAAGTATAGGCACTGAAAGGAGAGTATAGAAGTAATAACACATTTCTTATATCACAATGAAATTTACTTCCATGTTTTGGGACATTTCTTGTTTTAGCAACAACGTGTATTCGACATCAACATCGAAAGGGTGATTTGCACTGCAAAACCAAAATATTTTAATGTAATATTTTTTTACATAAATTTCCACTTTTTGTCCTCAGTATAATCTGCAATTTATATTTTAAAATAATCTTTTATAATAAATATTCCGAAATCACAATAACCACAAACAACATATTTAGCGACACTGAAGAATAATGAAGTCATGGGTTTATTATCAATTGTAGTGGGAAAAATTGCAAATTGATAAGAGCCTAAATTGGTTTTAATATTTGGGTGTAGATGCACGATGCACTGAATCAAACAAGTTGGAAAGTAAAGTGCAATTCATAGTAAATTGCATTGCTCAATCACCAAACATTATCGGTATTTTAACATTTCTTTTTCTGTGTACTAATTATTAGTTTTTAGTTAAAACAACAAAAATAATGTTAAATAATGGTTCATTGATAGATTTTTTTTTCCTCGATTAGGAGGAAGCCTTTAGTTTTTTAGCTTTTTTTTTTTTGAGTTGTATCTCAATTGTTTCGTTACCCGCATGTACAAATTATGGTGCATTAAACGAATCGAAATAATCAACGGTACTGATGCACAACAAATCATAAAAAGCAAATGCAATATTTTATCTAATTTATGAATAAACTGAACACTACAGAATAAAAAATCACAAATATATGTTCTATTTATATTGTGCAATGTTCTAAATCGCCTACAGTGACACTGGAAGAAATTCAGATTCTGTGCATTTGCATGCAGAAAATCATATTGAATAATGACGATGTTTAAATATTTAAAGATGAACCTGTAATGACTAATCCTGGTTAATTTTAAATAATTATAATAACAAATCACAGTTTAATACTCGTTTGTCTGTAAAGAAGTCCAAATTCAAGGAAGGCCTTGAAAATAAGGTAGGCTATATCTCTCGCTCGCATTTTTGATCAGCATTTTAAATGGACACTTCCGTTTATTTATATAATATATTTATCCAAATACATTAATAAAAACACAAAATTTAACGTTTGAGTTAAATACAAATTCGAATCATTTATTAAATACAAGTTCCTAACAGTATGCGCTGCATTTAAGACAGTGGAAGCTTTAAAATGAATTTAATAAATTATTAATTCAAATGAATTTCACGTGCATAACTAGGCAAGTGAGATTTCGGAGACTGGTTTAAATTTGGGCAGCCTCTCAAATTAAAAAGGATATTATGATAAATGGTAAGCAAAGTGTAATATTCTGAAATCCTACTCTTCTAATAAGCGTGCTTTAGTTGGCCACTGGATCACTGCAGACGAGTAGTAGAGGGTGTTTTTTAACAGAATGTACTTTTTGTGCAATAGTTCTGCTTAGAGCATTAAATTACTACACGTTTCTGCTAACACTGGCCACATACCTAAAGAAAAATCACCCTTTTAAACTTTTAAAATAGGAAAGTGGAGTTGAAGTGGAGACGATATTCTGTGCTAAACTCCAAAAAAATGCTGGGTCAAAACAACCCAATAGCTGGGTTTGTCCATATTTCACCCAGTGCTGGGTTCTATTTAACCCAGCATTTTTTTTTTCGAGTGAATGGTCAAGTTCAAGTTGGGCAAAGTTGTTAAACCTCTAGCGGAAGTTTGGTGAGCACTATGGGCGGATCTGGTGCAGGCAACACGCGATAGGCCTAAAATTCCCCTCTGATCTGCGCTAGCACCTGAATTATGGAAACCGCAACATTTTATGTTATTTAATCCTACTAAACCTGACAAGGAAAAATAGTTGTCAATAAGAAACCACAATCAGGTTTAGTTAAGTGATCCCATTATACAAAGAAAGGATCAGATAAATCAACCCAGCTAATCAACCAAAGAAAGGAAACACTTACGAAAAGCATGTTGCATGGTGATGCATCGTGGCCAGGGAGTCATGACACTGGAAGTGAAATAATCTCTTCAACATTTTTCCGATAACAGTTTTGGATGCTTGTCTACTCCACTAAATGCATGATTAGGCCCACAGGTGACAGTACATCTGTTTCATGCGTGTAGCCGAAAGTAAATGCAAATGACAAAACATGGATTTTGCTAAGCTTCGCGGGACAAATATGTAGAATTAGAATACACTACAAAGTAAAATGGTAAACGTACATAAACTTCGTAAAATACTATTCGCACAGAGGAAATTTTATGTTGAAATAGCAGTCGTTCGAAAAAACGTGTCAAAAGTGTCAGGCAATTAAGACAGTCGTAATAAAAGAATCAGAGTATCATTATTACTAGATAACTGAGGAGAATATACGTAAAATGCCAGAATACAATCTTATAATATTTTTTCTTTTTTTTTTTTTTTTTGGTGGGTTTTTTTTTTTTTTGTGAAATGAGCAACATATAGGCTAGTATGGGAGAAATGGCTATATGAAATAAACACATTCAAGCAGGTCAAGCCCACAAACTCATCGATATAGCGAATTTGTCCGTTTAATTTAAAGGCTCAACTGTACAAAAATGTACAGAATGCAGGAAATGTGCCTGTGCTTTCCAAAAGAGAATGACAAATACATGATTGTTTAAAGTTCAAGGACGCCTGCAAGGACCGCCCACAAAAAGGTTTATTGACGGTGTTGAAATGTAGGCTATACAAAATTAGACAAGGAATATGAATCAGGGACCATGTTTGTGAGCTATAGTGTGCCCAAATTTATTGATTCAGTAAAATAAAATAAAATAGGTTTATTAACAATTTTACGTAGGCCTAGGTTTGATTTGAAATCTATCACCCTTTATCCCTTATTACCTTGACGATTGGAGGGCGGGTTGTGCCCACACTGTGAACAGTACAGAAAGAGCTTAATTTTCTGACAAAATCTACAAAACACAGGGATATCGAGTGAATGCTTAAACTGATAAACTGCACATCTGACAACCTTGTTGTGAGAAACTAGGGAAACACAAACACTGCTGTGTAATGTTATGTGTCTGTCTGCCACAACATGAAACAGTAAGTAGTCTACTAAGTCTGTCTCCATTAATCAGCCTATGCTCATTACAGTGCAATTATTCTTTTTAAGTTTGTCTTTCTATAAGAAACTAATTAGAATTACCTGTGCATTTAACATTTCTTATTTACAGTATTCTTTAATTACTTGTGCAATTAATATTTCTTAGTTAAATTATTCTTTCTAGCCATAGCAGCTACAGGAAAGCTGCTGCAGTTTACTCTGCACTGTTTCTCATTTTATTTTACATTTTGTGCACTGCTCATATTTTATCCCATACAGCAAGCAGTTTCGGCCCAGATCAGGCCCACATCTAGCCCACATAAATTTCATGCGGGCCAAATGTGGGCCGGATCTGGGCCAACACTATGTTGCTGTCTGGGATTTGTTAACATTACTTTTTATTTGCATCATAATTTTACTTTAAATGTATTATTTTATGATATCTTACAGGTTCTCGTCCGAGTTTTGGGAACACAAATGTACAGTTTTTCCTTGTCAATAAGGAACCCCAAAATTGACCATTGAGAGAGAAAGAGAGAGAGAGAGAGAGAGAGAGAGAGAGAGAGAGAGAGAGAGAGAGAGAGAGAGAGAGAGAGAGAGAGAGAGAGAGAGAGTTCTTATTTTTTCTAACAGGCGAGGGCGCACGAGGACAGCTTTGACGATTGTGTCACCACGGCCACACAAAAAGCCTAGAACGTCTGACGTCACTCTCTAACATGCGTGTCCCATCCATTCCGGGCGGTTGTGTGTAGAAGCGCGTGTAAAACGTCCCCGGATTTCCTATACGCTAAACAAGAGGGGAGAACATGGATGACTGATGAGAAATGAGAAGATGGGAATGTTAATCGGCATATAAAATAATAATCACCGTTCTCAACAAAGCCATTGAAACGAAAAGTAATTAGTCTACAACATTCCGAAAACGCTCTAGCCCACTAATCAAGTCTTAACTCTGGCCACTTGCTCGCTGCAGAAAGAAATACGGAAGCATTTTAATTAACTGTTTTAATGAACATAATTAAAATGAAATAATGTATTTTAATGAAAACATCAGGGAATATTTTCGGAAAACGTCTCTTGATTTTCAGAGAGAGGGTGGTTTGCGTGCAATAAAGATAAAGAAGTCGAACTAATTACATCCCAGTTGCTTATGATCCTACTGCTGCCTCTGTGGTGCATCATTGGTGTTGTTAAGTGCGGTTATAAGGAAAAGCCACACAGTTGTAGCGCGCGTTATTACGCCACCAAAACGATGAAAGCGATTTGGGTTGAGAAGTAATATCAAGTTAAAACCTCCCGAAGCTATATTCTTTAACGCTATTGAACTTCATCACAGCTTGTTGTGAATTTTTACTGCCTAACCTCCGACATCAAAGCGGAGGAGGGAACGGCCTCCTCCCTGAAAGCAAGCAGTGCGCTAGGTTATCTTTGCATATGTTACAATATAAGCGACAGACTCGTCTCCTGGAGCCCGAAACTCATAAGCCTTATATCATTAAAGTGTTGGTTTTGTCAATGACCAAGAGACAGAAGAGGATTTTGAACTTTGTCCATTTCAGTCTGCTACCATGCTTTCAACTATATGTAAGATATGAAGATAAAACTAAATGTAAACAACATGGAAATACAATGGTATATAATAAATAATGCTAAATCCTAAGTTTTTATAAAGAAAACGGTTTGAGGAATAACATAAATACATAAAAACAACATAAAATTGGATTCTACAGGACAAAAACAACTCATTTGCACTTTGTATTGATGAGTAGGATTTGAAGACCAATATTTTATCTGTTCCTTCATTATTCATTTTACTGTGTTTCATTTGATATCGACATAAATTAAATAAATATTCTATTGCGAAATTTAACTGTTTAATAACTGTGCCTATAGACTCTAATCATTTGAATCATGGAAAGTTCAGTTCAAATTGAAATGAATCTGGACAGCTGCCTCCCGCCAGTAGGCGGTGAGGATATACGCATTGTTGGCGCGGCTCAAACAAATCTAATTAAATGTCAAATAGCCTGTTATTCTTACTCTTGGTCATGAGGACCTGACCTTTTTGCACTTTACTTGACACCACTTTGGAAGATCGAGTTAGGGCGGGAGAAAGAGCGAAGAGGAGAGAGCGTGACTGAGACTGTGCGCTGAAAGAAGAAAGATGGAACTTGTACACTTCAAATTACGCTGCTGGCGGAGAGACAGCCCTCTTCATCTTTGGAATATTCCTATTCAATCTGACGTCTTCCAACGCGCACTGACTGTGTTGATCGGCGAAGAACATGTGCTAATATATTCCGAAAGGCTGCCATTATGACTCCTTCCTATCCAAGTGCGCTCAAGACAGGGAGATAATAGATAGGGTTTGACCATATATGCGTTCTATCACATTATTCAAACCTTGACTGTCCGTTATGGACAATAGTTTTTTTTCCAGTCATCAGAAAAGCCCTCAACCACTTTTTCACTCATGTGAGAAGATTATTTAACCAAATTATCTGAGTTCAGTGAAGCAAAGATGATTATTATATTGCCCCAATATCCGTAAAAAAACAGTAAATGAACTATAGACAAATACTTGTATGACTTACAATCAAAGAGTGTGATTATCTTGTAACTTAAACGTGTAAAAAGACATAAAAGCACACGCAAAGTTTAAGTTGGTGCATCTTTCATGCTTTTTGTATTTAGCTGTTGATGTGCAGTTGGTGATGTTTTGTGCTATGAATCACCTTTAGGCTCTTGCTAGACTACTCTCCCGCTCTGTTTATTCACACTAAATCGACGTGTGGCGTCACTGAGCAATCTATTATGACGACTGCCATATTAAGAATGACAGTGCGTGAGGAGAGAGAGGGCAATGGTGATCCAGCCCGATCTCACGGCAATTCGTACATATTTTACGAGGTGGCTAATTCGTACGAATTCGTACGACCACACTCGTACAAATTGATACGATTTTTGCCAAATCGTACGTATTTTACGAGTTGCACATTCGTATGAATTTGTACGAATTACCTACACCAAACCCCGCCCCTAAACCTACCCGTCACTGGGGTCTAGGCAAATCGTATGAAATCGTACGAGTGAGGTCGTACAAATTCGTACGAATTAGCCACCTCGTAAAATACGTACGAATTGGTCGTGAGATAGCGTTGGGTGATCCCTCCCAGAGTTCGTGTAGCACTCCCGAGCGCTCGCATCGCACAGCTTCTCGTCTGCGTCTGCAGCTCCAAACTGTCTTACCAAGCTCCGGAAGATCTGGCACTTTGCTCTCGTCTAACAGTTATGGACAGCGCTAAGGACATGCTGATGCGCGCCGAGGGTAGGCAGGTTGGCACACTATCTGCCAAAAATGGCTCTAATTTGACGGAGGCTACTGAAGACCCCATGCGCAAGCTACCGGACAAACCGATTAACCAGAACAGACTAAGCCCCGTGCCTTATTCGCAAATCCTAGTGGATGACGCGACAACAGGACAACGTAGCGCAAAGTACGGAGATGTGACACTTGCTAGCAAGCACTCTGCGCCGGATAGAACCCTGTCAGACATTCCTAACAAAGATGCCAGCAGCTCAGATGCGGAATCAGACCTATATGAGGAAATAGATGTCAGCTGTACCCCAGAGAGCATGGATTACCCGAATGGACAAGGTAAAAACTGCGGCTCATTGTATTCTTGTTTTTTTGTATTTATTTATTCTCAATTTCGTACCCTGTTTCTAAATTAAGTGAACTGATTGAGAATACAAGCGACCATACACGTTCAGTTGATTTCCAGTATAGCACGCTGCTTGTGAATGCGTTCGATTGTCAGCTCCTCTTAAATTATTGCAGGCTTTTTGAATTAACGAGTCAATTACAAGGCCACCGTGTATCTGGGGTGTTGTCCAGGCTTTAACAAGTTGTCAAGTCATCTTACACCAAGTGTACAGCATCTCAATAACTTTATTATTATTATTATTATTTTATTTATTTATCTATTTTGTGGGGGGAATTGCTGGCTGTAGCTATTACAAAAACAATGTTTAAGAATGTTCGTTATCTCTTCATACCTTTATGTTTTCTTATTTAGAATTAAACGTATTTAGAATTAAACGTATTATTTGGAGTAAATGAAAAATAAATAAAGTATATGGCTATTTTTAAGAACGCATAAATCAACAAAGGAATGATTCAAATAAATTTCCTCGGACGTGCACATTAGTTCAATTAAATGTATTATCAGTGCAGGTTATTTGTTTAGTCTATATTTTGGAAATAACCATAATATGTTCAGAGATTGATACGGCATATTTTGTTAGCTTTTCTTCACTGGACACTGATGGAGAAAAGCTAATAAAAACATTCAGTCTCAATCTCTGAGCTTGTTATTTTATTTTGCACTATTATTAATTTGTATATTTGTCCGACACATCAGTAATAGGCCTATTAAAAAATATATATATATTTTTTTCGCAAGCAATGCAGTATGAACGCTATATTAATAAATTGGTAATCCGGTGACCTTGCAATGTATGTCCTAAAATCAATAATGTTTATTTTCTCTAGGACTGGCAATGGGCTCGCCAAACCACGGTAAAGAAATCGGTGTGGACAACAAGATGGGCTCAGGCCCCGGTGCTCTCAACTATGGTTCTGACCAGATGCGAAGGTACAGAACAGCATTCACAAGAGAGCAGATAGCACGACTGGAGAAAGAGTTTTACCGGGAAAATTACGTGTCTAGACCACGTAGGTGCGAGTTGGCAGCTGCCTTAAATTTACCGGAAACAACAATAAAGGTAATGCACTGCGTCTCCCAATCTATTTTACGTAAACTTTTAGATATTTATTTTGATAAAGGTGACCTGGTCGATTACCAACGAGTTATGAGTGTAAAAAATAACCCTGTCAAGATTGCACCATCAATATGAGCAGACTCATCAATCGATTTAAAAAAAAAAGTACAATAAAACAATTCTACAAAATATGCCTGACCTCTTATTATTTGATTAATTATGAGACCATTTCTCTTGGTTTATTGCTAATCGAAATGGGCTTTGCCTAAATGTACTAGGCCTCAGCCATTACTATATTACCTTATGATTACTTATTTACTTTGCCACTTTTGGTTACAGGTTTGGTTTCAGAACCGTCGCATGAAGGACAAAAGACAGCGGCTGGCCATGACTTGGCCACATCCTGCCGACCCCGCCTTTTACACCTATATGATGAGCCATGCTGCAGCTACGGGTAGCCTACCCTATCCGTTTCAATCTCACCTTCCTCTACCTTATTATTCTCCACTCAGCGGTGTGACTGCAGGTTCAGTCTCTGCCACCGGGGGTCCATTCTCCAATCCTCTGCGCTCGCTGGACAGTTTCCGGGTGCTTTCGCATCCATACCCGCGTCCTGAGCTGCTATGCGCCTTCAGACACCCATCACTGTACCCCAGCCCGGGTCATGGGCTTGGTCCCGGGGGAAGCCCATGCTCCTGCCTTTCCTGTCACGCTTCCAGTCAGTCAAATGGGCTCCCACATAGGTCAAACAACGCAGACTTCTCGTGTTCGCCCACGACCAGGACTGAGGCCTTCCTCACATTTTCGCCAGCGGTCATCAGCAAATCATCTTCAGTGTCTTTGGACCAGAGGGAGGAAGTGCCACTAACCAGATAGGACGACATCAAGAAGCCACTGTTTCTTTGGGTAATATCCCGATCAGCTTTGGGCACTTTGGCAATATTTAATAAGTCTTGGCATGAACTACTCAAAGCAGCTTGCACATCACAAAAGCAATCTGCTTTGGTTAAGGTTTCGAAACTGGATGTTTTCCAGTTAAGAAGCTATATGTTGTGCAGACGGAGTCTACTTATACACTGTCAGGCCACGGACTTTTAAATAATCTTTGGAGAAATTAGATACTGATAACACAGATAGGCTATCATATTAACGCAAATACATTTTAAATAACACCCTATCAACAAAAATGTGACAGAGGAGACAAGGATGACTGGAGGATAGCGCAAAAATCTATCATAATTTATACTCTTTCGTAGCCATACAAATTGACCCACATGCCGTTTCTTCCACATTAAAACAATGTTTTTCATCTAGTTTTTTAACAAGGGGATTTGTTAACCGAGCACGGCTGGCTCATTATTCCTCCTCCACGAACACTCGGTCCCGGTAGCACACTGAAATGTGCAGATGCGAGGGAAATTAAGGAGTGATGTATTCGGAAGGGAGAAATTTTGAATGTTGAATTAATGATAATACTGCACGCTCAGAGACTTGTCTGCCAAACCGGTAACAAGGCGCCAGGGGAGCGGATTAAGAAGCTCCATGCGAGGCTTGCTGGCTTGACGGGAGAACATGCGCTAGAGATCCATTGGACAATCACATGCGGCAAATTGGGGCAAGCCAGAGATGGCTGTCTTACCCGCATACCGTCAGCTGAATACCCCCATCCCGTACCGTCTCTTCCTGGCCTTGCTGTTGTCTTCACCTTCACTCTGAAACAATAAAATAAACATACACACAAGTAAAATGATAAATCAAGCATAAATGACCCAAATATTTATGGACATCATCAGACGTGACATTATTTATTGACCGCAATATTTTTACATTTATGTATTTTGAGTTTAACTTCTGCATCAAGTTTTCTTTAATGTACAGTTTACGCATCTTGTTCAGTTAGGTTGATTTCAGGTTTTGGAAAATGCGCGAAAAATGGGTCAGTAGTGTCCTGATTAAATTGAATTTCATAATAAACTATTTCAAATAAAAGTGTACGGTGACTAATGTTCATTCTTTAAACGATAAGGGTAGGTTAGGTTATATACTTAAAATATTTTATATGATGAATCGCTGTAGGCTATATTCTCGACGATGTGTAGATTAATCTATTCACTGCCTATTCAAAATATGTATCTTTCTATGATTGCTGGAAGACAAATAAGCGGCAAATCAGTCTGATTTGAAGAATCTGAGAACGAAAATGAATAAAAGCAGACAAGTAGGCTTCGACAATAAAAGCACGACAGCAGCAATTTTCAACATGACACCATGTATTGCTTTAAATTTACAGTGCTTTGTCACCTTTATATCATATATGGCCTCTATTATTTTCTTCTGAAACACTGTACTTGGACATAACCGGACCTCTTGATCTGAACGAGCTGTTAAGTAGTCCCCGGGTACCTAGCACAAGCCATATTCCGGCGCTGTTAATAAAAAGATTGGAATGAAATGTCTTGTGGAGATATTGGAATGCAAAAAGATCGATGATGCCTCCGCCTCACCAATCAACTCATGTTAATTAGCTGGTCTGTCCGCGTAATTGTGGCACCTGGAGCGGCAAATTGAAGCTTTCTGGTTGACATAATAGAGAAGGTTGGATATCGTGTCTAAACATAAAATGTCGAACTGTCAAAGCACAAGCAGAATTACACAACGACAACAAGTAGACAACCTAAAATAAATTACAATTTTCAGAATATAAGTTATTGCAGTTAGAGACATTTGTTGGGGGAAAATGACAGAAAATAATAACAAACCTTTTTGTTCTTAACCGAGAATATGCTAGCCTATGTCATGTTCAGTCATTTTTAACTAGCTATATGTATAAAGAGATTTTTGATTAATTGAAACGAGATGATTTGATTTTAATTGCTCTTTTCATCTTCTGTTTTACAAACAAAATGTCAACAATTGCTAGTGATCGCTGCCCAAACAATTCACCTCCTCCCACACATACGAGCCCAAGCCAGAAGGTCCTGGTTCCGCATGTGATTGATGGCCTTATTAGAAGCAGTTCTTGTAAGTGTGACCAAGTTGATTAAAATGCATATGTTTGGAATAATATGCCATTTAAACCGGAGCAGTTAACTCAAAGGCGGATTTATGTCTGGTTGTTACATTAAATTACCTAAGGGGCAAATAGGCTAAGAAATGGCCGACGACTGAATTGACAATTGTTAATAAAAGAAAAAAAATCTAAATACCATACGGGGCTGAATTTACCACCGTATAATACATTTTAGCTTGTTCGATAGCTAGCCTACTTAAATGCAGCTATCTGTGCATAACCAACGCAGTTTACCTGCACCAAATTAGAAAGTGGGCTGAAAAGAAATCCATGTCAGTTCAAATTTTCAGTGTCTAGCAGCAGAATCAGAATCTGGTTGATTAATTTGTTTGATGTATCCTGTGCACATTTAGGTCCTTCATATAGAAATCCAAAAACATGTTTATAACCATGATCACACACCCAACAGTGAAACAAAAACAGTGGTAAAGGTCTGGATGACTGTATTGTGAGAGTGAGATTTGACGTCATGTTTTCTTTTTTCTGGAGCGACAATACTCCACAGGCAGGGGCGGTACCGCGCATCTGTCCGTCAGACCGAATCTCAAGGCGGCGACTGTTTAAAAACCTGTTTACGTTCTAATTTACAGCAGGCAGAGCGAGGCGTGAATGGACCGCTCACTGCCTAATGATGATGAATGGGGAATTAATGCGCAAGTGTACGGGACAATCTGAGCCTTCATCTGGTTAAATAGGCATCCAATAGCATTAAGAATGTAGAGGTCACATTAAATCAATCGGCTGTGTGAAAGTCATGTTCCTCTGGCGTCTATCAGCGTTATTTACGGTGCACCGGAGACAATGAGTCCAGGTTGAAGAAACAAAGTAGGCCTATCATCAGGCAGGCCAACCAAAAGAATGCCCTTTGTAATTTATTCAAGAAGGAACACACATAATGGGTACTGTTTTATTTCGTATAGAACTGATCTGCTGTATTAGCGTATGTTATTGTAGAGCATGTCTTCATTTATAGCATTTCTTTCAGCACAGACTATTCTCTATCAAACTGTTTACCAAAGAAGTCAACTTGGATAGGCCTCTAGTTTAGGCTTCTAGCTTCACTTAGCAAATTAGGCTTCCTCCTCCCAGTATTTTACACTGTAAAATGCTTTGACA
Source organism: Cyprinus carpio (assembly GCF_018340385.1). Taxonomy (NCBI): domain Eukaryota; kingdom Metazoa; phylum Chordata; class Actinopteri; order Cypriniformes; family Cyprinidae; genus Cyprinus; species Cyprinus carpio. Next base: position 12,619,559 of record NC_056590.1, on the reverse strand, counting down.
CAATCTGTATTGTTAAAAGCCCTTTAAAGGTGACTTGAATAGGGAAGATATTTTTAGTCATATTAAGTCAAACTTGCAACCTCTTTTACAGCTGAGAATATCTTAAAAAACAAACCTTGTTTTTAGCATGAAGTGTCTTTAAAAATACAAATCTGCACCAGAAATTTGAAGAAGATATTTGTATTCTCAACAAGATAGGCCTAATAGAAAAACTCCAAATATATTTTTTAAATCTCACTGAATTTAAGCGTTCCGTACAGTCTATTCAGTCATCTAAAGCAGTGGTTCTCAAACCTGTCATGGATTACCCCCAGCCCTGCACATTTTGTATGTTTCCCTCACCTATCACACATGATTCAACTCATCAGCTCATTAGTGGAGACTGCAAGACCTGAAGTGGGTGTGTCAGATGTAGGGAGACATACAAAATGTGCAGTGCTGGGGGTACTTCATGGAGAGGTTTGAGAACCACTGATCTAAAGAAACTACTTGTCTTTATATTTGAATATGTTCTATTGGAACATACCAAATCAATGAATTACCTACATAAGGTCACATAGTCATTTTAGAGAACTCAAGCAAAACATTTTGTTATATAAGCACAAGGAGCAGCAGAAATTATGATTATTAACATCTGAATATTAATCTAAACATGATTCCAAACAATAGTGCTGTGGTATGTTCACTAAGGTTAGAAACAATTGTGCAATTTCATTTAATAATTTAGATTTTATTAAAATTTGGATTAGTCAATCATTAATATCCCAAGCATTTCCTCAGGAAATCTAAAAAAGAAAATAAAGGTACATATCATATTCCAAAATCAATAATGCTGTTATACATCAAAATGAATGAATAAAGAATACTTTGCTTTTGCTCGACAAGGGAATGTAAGTTTTTCTGTAAAACATACATCGATCTACTGAGAAAACCATGCTGCTGAGGTGTTTTTTTAACTGCAAGAATTAACATTATCACATAAACACATGCTAAATCCTGCTCTGGAGATCTACCTTCATGCAAAATGTAGATCCAAACCCTACTGAGCACCCAAATGATAATTTAAAACAGTGGGTTTCAATATTAGTAGATGCAGCAAAACCTAAACTTTATGTGCCAGACAGGTGTAGATATCCAAAATGTGCATTGCCCGGGTACTTCCAAACCAGAATTGAACACACTTTTTTTTTAAGGATTCTTTAATTGGAAATTGGATTATTGAGGTAAACAAAAATTATGTAGTAGATTCTCCATGAAAGAGATCCAAATGAGAAAAAACTCCAAATAAAACATAATATTCATAAAAAACTGTTTGTCAGACTTTCAGCATTACTGTCAACAATGAGCAATATTTTTTAAAGCTAAAAACTAAATGGAAATTTTTATTTGTTTGCAAAAGGATACTTTAAATCCCAATGACTACATAATGTTAGACGGTTGTATGTGTTTTGGGGATACAGGTATACAGTCAAATTATATGTTAAAGCCATATTAGAGCACTATTGTTCAGTGTTTTGTTCGCAGCTGTCAGCGTACGCTTAAGTATGTATTGTCAATTTCACCACAGAGAGTCATAAATAATTTCTAGCTATAACCCCCTGGTAGAGTTATTCTCCTCTCTCTCTCCAATCCTCTCTCTTTTTCTGTCTTGTTCTAGATCTACTGTGGCCCTCTTCAGTAGCTGCAGCAGTAATAGTAGCTCTGTCCAGCTCTTCATTGCCTGATGGATTCACATATCAGAAGAGCGGCCGGTCGATGCTCCCACATTCTTCATTTACCAGTGAGAGAGAGCGAGAGACAGAGGCCAAGCAATGTGTTTAACCTGGTCAATGGTGAGAGCTGAGATGCAGCCAGAATCTCCTGCTGGTTAGGGTACAAAATGGACCGTAGGATCATTTCTTAGGAGGTTGTTATTAAAATCCACAAAAACTAATTATGAGCATACCTTAACAATTTTGTCTCAGGAGGTAGAAGATACAAATTTGGTGCTACCTCTGTGACACCTTCCAAGCAGCTAACATGCTTTTCTGAATGTACTTCTGGATCCAGAGGTATACCTGAGTGATAGGAGAAAACATTTAATGATTATCAAATGCCAAAACATAAACTCATTAGATAATGGATGGAATCAAAATTTAAATAATTATGCAAATGTTTTTACATTTATGCATTATGTAGACTTTTTTCCTTAAGGTGATTTACATTCAGTGTTGTGGGTAATGCATTACAAGTAACGTGTGTTATGTAATCAGATTACTTTTTTCAAGTAACAAAGTAACGATTACCTTTTAATTTACAAGAAAATATCAGAGTTACTTTTTCGAATAAGTAATTCAAGTTATTTTGTTTTCCCATTTATTGACTGACAGCTCTCCTGTCCTTATGTTGAGTGAAATCAGGAGTAAGTGCAGAGGCGTTGTGTGTGCTGTGTTACTGCAGTTTGAGACTAAATGTGAACATACGTTTACTCATCTCACTTGCTGAAAAATAAATTCAGTATTCCTCAAAATAAATAAAAACAGTAAAATGCAAACTCAGAATATGATGAAAACATGCAATAATTAAATATGTTAAATAACACAGATATACTTTATGTATTTCATCCCATTTTATTAACCAATGTCTTTTGCTGCTGACATTCGATGATCCAGTTCAACCATACTAATAAACAAAAGTGACTTTAGATAAACATAATATTCATTTTACTTTTGGTGTGAAAGGCCTTTGACTTTTGCCAAAAATATACCTTAAAAAACACAAACAAACAATGCAAAAGTAACTTGCAAAAGTAATTATTTCTTGCATTCACAGAGAATCATACCCATTATTTTAGCTCTATACTGAACTACTGGAAGGTTATAATGCCTCTATGTCTAAATAATACAGGTTAGCCTCAAAATCTCACACTGTATATAAACTAATATTGAGCCTTGTTCCACTCACTTATGAAGGGATCGTGTTTTTGTGTGGACTATTATATTATGATTTGGCTGTACACCCTATTACAAGAAACAGATTGAAACAAATTGAGATTTGTGTAAAATGGTTGCATATGCAAAATTTCCTGATTTTTATATAAGAAAATATGTACAGATGTTCATTTTTTTCACCCTAGTGAT